>NC_074675.1:34045551-34145551 GCF_029448725.1 Salvelinus fontinalis
TCCCATTCTGTGAGCTTGTGTGGCCTACCACTTCGCGGCTTAGCCATATTAGCTCCTAGATGCTTCCACTTCACAATAACAGCACTTACAGTTGACCGGGGCAGCTCTAGCAGCGCAGAAATTTGACAAACTATCTTGTTGGAAAAGTGGCATCCTATGTCGGTGCCTTGTTGAAAGTCACTGAGCTCTTCAGTAAAGGCTGTTCTACTGGCAATGTTTGTCTATGGAGATTGCATGGCAGTGTGTTCGATTGTATACACTTGTCAGCAACGGGTGTGTCTGAAATAGCTGAATCCACTCATTTGAAGGGGTGTCCACATACTTTTGTGTATATAGTGTTTATTACCATGTATTAGTCGTTACTGGTTACTGCCTTGCAGTACCTCCCCAAGTTATACCATGCATAACGCTCTCTCTCTCCCTACATTCAGCTCCCTCCCTATCTCCCTCACTTTCTATTTAATATATTCCTCAGATCCCTTTATCCCACTGCCCTTCAGATGACAGGCAACGGAGAAAGACAAAGAAAAAAAGAAAGAGAGATCCTGGTTCGAGCCCAGTGAATGTGGAGGAGAAAGAGTAGAGAGTGCCCCTTTCATTGACAGCTTCTAATAGGGATGCTGTAAGGATCAGTCAATTGTGTTGATTTGTGGCCCTCTATTGGTTCGCGACCTCCATACATAAAGACTCTGAACACCTCCTCAGACAAAACGTGACAAAACGTGACAGCCATACATCTCTCTCTCTCGCCAGGCCAGAGGAAGAGAACAAGAGTAAAAAGGAGTATATAATCCCCCAAACAGAAACGACTGAAAGATCTGTCTGGTATACTGGATTGGGGGGTTGTCCACATTGCGTCAGAAACAAAGCCATTGGAGAAAAAGAGGAGGATTTTTTTACGGCTTCACGGGAGCAGAACACTATAGATGACCTTTGAACCCTGTGGGCAGCTGTTCTCCGGACAGCTCTCTGGGGACTAGAACCGGCCACAACGCACGCACGCACGCACGCACGCACGCACGCACTCTTCCTTCTTAGGGACAGCTGAGCTGAAAAAGGCTCGTAACATAGGGTGCAGTCCCCCTCCCCTCCTACCCCAGTTGGTCATTTAGAATGATAATGGGGTCTTTTCCTTGGCTACGGGGGGGGTCATTCGGATAGAGAGACACTATAGAAGGGCCAAGTTAGAAACTAAAAGCACAACAGTCACAAACAAGGTTCTGCTCAATGTAACCTGTTGCCACATAGGTAACATACTGTTACCTATGTTACCTATGTTGCAACAGGTTACATTGAGCAGAACCCTGTTTGTAACTGTTGTGCTTTTAGTTTCTATCTTGGCCCTTCTATAGTGTCTCTCTAGCTGTACCCCCGCACACTGACTCGGTACCGGTACCCCCTGTATATAGCCCCGTTAATGTTATGTTATTGTGTTACTTTGTATTATTATATTTTTTTTTACTTGAGTTTATTTGATACATATTTTCTTAACTCTTCTTGAACTGCGCTGTTGATTAAGCGCTTGTAAGTAAGCATTTCACGGTAAGGGTCTACACGTGTCGTATTCGGCGCGTGTGACAAATACAGTTAGATTTGATTTGATTTGAAAACAGAGAGAGAAGGAAAGAGAGAGGGACACACGTACACGCACACACTCTGTTAGCCTTTAAACAGGTCCGTCCCCAGGCAACAAATGCTCCATGTGAGCTCTTTAAGAGGCTCCCAGGGGCCCCTGTTCTCCTAGGGGTGACTTTATAGGTCAGGGGAGGAGGTGGAGATGGAGGGTGGGCGAACTATAGCTGGTACACTTGTTATGCTATCGGCCTGGGAGATCCGATGCAGGACGTGGTGAACTTGCACACCTGAACATAGACTGGGCCTGACGATCTCCCGGAACAGTTCAAATTCAAGCTCCTTTCTACCTTCTATCTTTCCTATTCCAGCCTTGAAGCTTCTCTCCTTAGTCTTCTGGGTTGGGTTTCAAAGGAGTTTAGTGTATGTCCCACATTTTTTTTCTCACAATAAATCCAACACATTTCCCCCTATTTATTTTAAATGTACCCCTTTTTCTCCACAATTTCGTGGTATCCAATTGGTAGTACAGCCTTGTCTCATCGCTGCAACTCCCACACGGACCCGGGAGAGGCGAAGGTCGAGAGCTTGGACCCTAAGACCCTCACAAACTTTTACAGATGCACAATTGAGAGCATCCTGTCGGGCTGTATCACCGCCTGGTACGGCAACTGCACCGTCTGCAACCGCAGGGCTCTCCAGAGGGCATCACCGGGGGCACACTGCCTGCCCTCCAGGACACCTACAGCACCCGATGTCACAGGAAGGTCAAAAAGGTCATCAAGGACATTATCCAACCGAGCTTTCATCCAGAAGGCGAGGTCAGTACAGGTGCATCAAAGCTGGGGCCGAGAGACTGAAAAACAGCTTCTATCTCAAGGCCATCAGACTGTTAAATAGCCATCACTAGCCGGCTACCACCCGGTTACTCAACCCTGCACCTTAGAGGCTTCTGCCCTATACACATAGACATGGAATCACTGGCCACTTTAATAATGGAACACTAGTCACTTTAATAATGTTTACATACTGCTTTACTCATCTCATATGTATATACTGTATTCTCTGCTACTGTATTTTAGTCAATGTCACTCTGACATTGCTCATCCTAATATTTCTATATTTCTTAATTCTATTCTTTTACTTTTTAGGTTTGTGGGTATTGTTAGATATTACTGCACTGTTGAAGCTAGGAACACAAGCATTTCACTACACCCACAATAACATCTGCTAAATATGTGTATGGAATCAATAACATTTGATTTGGGAGGCAGAGCTAGTCTAGCGTTAGATCTGATGCTAACAGACATACCCTGTAGGTATGTGAGTAGAAGAGTAGAGCCCACCCAGGGAGTGGGGAGGGTGGTAGGGAGTGAGTGTGTATGCGTGTGTGTGTGTGTGTGTGTGTGTGTGTGTGTGTGTGTGTGTGTGTGTGTGTGTGTGTGTGTGTGTGTGTGCGTGCGTGCGTGTGCACAACATACAGTACTTCGCTGAACAGGGGGTTGGTCGCTACTGTAAGTTCAATTAATTGATCATTTCATACACACTTTCTCCCCTTTGCCTCTCCCCGTCTACCTCGCCCTATGATCCATCAGGTCAGTCCATCCCTCTATCCCTCCATCCCTCTCCTCAGCCCATGAGGGCCGTACAAGGCGGCAGTAAAACCACGCTCCACCTCCCCTCACCCACTAACCCCCTCCAGAAGAGAGCCAGTGGACCCAGCGGGTCGGCCAAGCTCAGCCCAGCGAGGTCTACTTCTCCCCGGTGCAGCGTGGCCACGTCTCAGTATCCTCTGACCTACCGTGGGGTGGTGAACTCCAGGGCTTAACGCACTGCATGTCTCTAACTTACAGCCGCTGTGGATGCATGTACCTATAAACAGGGCTTAGTTAAGAACCAGGTGTGTGTGTGTGTGTGTGTGTGTGTGTGTGTGTGTGTGTGTGTGTGTGTGTGTGTGTGTGTGTGTGTGTGTGTGTGTGTGTGTGTGTGTGTGTGCATGCGTATGCACTTTCTCTCTGTAGGGTCAGGGGAATGGGGCAGAATGTGAGAGAGGCCGCCAGGGTTCTACACGTGGTATCGGAACGTGTTCTAGCTCCTAGCTGTGTCGGAACCCGTTGAGAAAACCACATGTTCTAATTCCCTGGCTTTTCATTCTAGGATGCTTCCCATTCCATCGATGGTGAAATCTAGCCTTAGTAATGGATTTGGTGACTTATATAGAACAAAGAGATGACGAGAGATGCTATCTACATTCTACCCATCTATTCCTTCTTTTATCCGTCCGTCCATCCATCCATCAAAATAGAAATTGGAACAGTTCGCAGTTGGTAAGAATATACAACAAACATATTACTAAGCAACAGGTGATACCATAGAATTGACCTTAAGGAGGAAACGCATGGTAAAAGACATTCAGAGTTATACTATATTCCTGTAAAGTCTACTACAGCAATTATTCCGTTCCCTAAACACTCAGCACCAGAATGACTTCTTTAGAAGTGTAAATAGGACCTCTTCTCTGGTGGAAGTTTCAAAGACAGACCCAATCAGTAAGTCAAAGTGTGTTTCTCTAACGTTACTAGAGAACATTACTTTAGAGGTGTTGATTAACGCCTTTGACTCCACTACACCCCCACCTGCCAGAATGGTTTTTGTCTAATAATTCCTAACATGGATAGATACACACACACACACACACACACACACACACACACACACACACACACACACACACACACACACACACACACACACACACACACACACACACACACAAGATCTGTCTGATATTTCTTAACATTGGATACTTTGGAAATAAGGTGAGGCCCTGACGGAGATGAGATATGATGATACTTCTTGACATTCAAACTACAGTCAAAGATAATTCCACTTCAGATACGTTGTCTGCGTCCTAAATGGTTACACTATTCCCTAAACCTAAACCTATGGGCCCTGGTTAAAATGTAGTGCACTGCATACAGTACAAGTCATAAGTGTGGACATACCTGCTATTTCAAGGGTTTGTCTTTATTTTTACTATTTTCTACATTGTAGAATAAGTGAAGACATCAAAACCATGAAATAACACATATGGAATCGTGTAATAACCAAAAAAGTGTTAAACAAATCAAAATATTTTAGATTTTAGATTCTTCAAAGTAGCCACCCTTTGCCTTGATGACAGCTTTGCACACTCTTGGCATTCTTTCAACCAGCTTCACCAGAAATGCTTTTCCAACAGTTTTGAAGGAGCTGAGCACTTGTTGGCTGCTTTTCCTTCACTGTGCGGTCCAACTCATCCCAAACCATCTCAATTGGGTTGAGGTCTGGTGATTGTGGAGGCCAGGTCATCTAATACTGCACTCCATCACTCTCCTTATTGGTCAAATAGCCCTTACACAGCCTTAAGGCTCCTGTGGAAAAACAAATGATAGTCCCACTGGCATATCGCTGCAGAATGCTGTGGTGGTTAAGTGTGCCATGAATTCTAAATAAATCACAGATAGTTTCACCAGCAAAGCACCTCCTCCTCCATGCTTCACGGTGCGAACCACATCCATTCACCTACTCTGCGTCTCACAAAGACACGGCGGTTGGAACAAAGGACAGATTTCCACAGGTCTAGGGTCCATTGCTCCTGTTTCTTGGCAAAGCAAGTCTCTTCTTATTATTGGTGTCCTTTAGTAGTGGTTTCTTTGCAGCAATTCGATCATGAAGGCCTGATTCACGCGGTCTCCTCTGAACAGTTGATGTTGAGATGTGTCTGTTACTTGAAATCTGTGAAGCATTTATTTGGCCTGCAATTTCTGAGACTGATAACTCTAATGAACCTATCCTCTGCAGCAGAGGTAACTCTGGGTCTTCCTTTCCTCTGGCGGTCCTCATGAGAGCCAGTTTCATCATAGCGCTTGATGGTTTTTGCGACTGCACTTGAAGAAACTTTTAAAGTTCTGGAAATTTGCCAGATTGACTGACCTTCATGTCTTGAAGTAATGATGGACTGTTGTTTCTCTGTGCTTATTTGAGATGTTCTTGCCATAGTATGGACTTGGTCTTTTACCAAATAGGGCTATCTTTTGTATACCACCCCTACCATGTCACAACACAACTGACTGGCTCAAACGCATTAAGAAGGAAAGAAATTCCACAAGGCATACCTGTTAATTCAAATGTATTCCAGGTGATTACCTCATGAAGCTGGTTGAGAGAATGCCAAGAGTATGCAAAGCTGTCATCAAGGCAAAGGGTGGCTACTTTGCAGAATGTCAAATATAAAATATATTTTGATTTGTTTAACACTTTCTTGGTTACTACATGATTCCATATGTGTTATGTCATAGTTTTGATGTCTTCACTGTTATTCTACAATGTAGAAAATAGTAAAAATAAAGAAAATCCCTTGAAATAGCAGGTGTGTCCAAACTTTTGACTGGTACTGTAGGTAATAGGCTACCATTTGGGACGCAACCCAGACACTATGAATCAAAAGGATTGAATCACATTGAGACCAGTCCAACAAATTCTTTCCAGGTAAACAGTTTAGTGCTCAGTTTCCTTTCCTCAAGCTCTGTCATTTTTTTTCAGCTTGTAAAAAAGGAAACAAATTAAAGTTGGGTCGTACGGCGGGGTCCTGGGTTTTTTCCTACACACCTCTGTAACACTGGGTTATCAAACTAACAGTTGTGTACACACACACACACACCGTGCTTTGTCTATTTTCCCAGTGTCCAGTCCCCTCTCTCAGCTGTGTGTGAGAAGTGCCACCCACACGCCCACTGCTGATGACCCACCTAAGCAACCCCTCTTACTTAACCACAGCTCTCAGATCAGCTCTTATTATCCCTATCCTAAATGTAACTACAGCGATATTAACAGCAAAACTGACTTTGGACCTGATAAATATCCCAGACAGTTATATTATTAGACAAGGGCAAAGTGGGAGTAAGCCACACATAATCAGAGACAGAAGGGTGAGCATATAAATACAATTCCTCGAACGTATATATCCATTCTAGTCGATTCTATTTCTATGGAGGTGAAAGAAGTGCAGCGGAATTCTCAGTTTGTAATCCCTGTGTATCTATGAAAAAAAATAGTCAGAACAGGGACCACTTTCTATAATTCTGTTAATCTATCATTCCATAGTCGTCATTGTTAAACTGGGTTCCCAAGAGGGGACCAGACAGTGGGGAATCCTAAACAGGAAGGGGGGGGGGGGGGGGGCTCTCTAAGAGAGCTAATAATGCCCTCACTCCTGGCACGGGGGTCACACACAAGCACACACAAACACACCACTCCTGGCATGGGGGTGTGAAATGCTGGGTGAAATATGGCCGCCCACGATGGCACTTCTGTCTTCTCACCCTCCATCCCCCCTCACTCCTCTTCTGTCCTGGCTGCCTGAACAGTTACCCTTGACAACAGGCCCTGGACATATATGACAAACAAGGGCCAAGTTGCAGTCAAGTCACACCACACAACTATATCTGGTATTTTATTTGCTAACATTACTATATACAGTACACAAAACTACACAAATCATGCACGTATCCACACATACAGTACACACAAACATAGTTCAAAATACAGTATGCGGTCTTTCTGGTGCAAAGCCATTCAACGACAGAGTGTGTTTCCTGCTACATACATTGGAACAATGGAATGGAACATTGAGGTTTAAAGAAATGTCTAGTCGTTTTAGTGGAGGGTGATTAGCTGCTTCTACAATATCACAGGACTGACTAACCATAGCCTGAGGAATTCACCAACACAGGTATTCACACCTGTTAAGACTTGACTCAAGACTTTGCCCAATACACACACACACACATAGGCCTACACACACACACACACATACACACACGCGCCTCTTTAACATGTTTCTACAGGGATTTCCATTGTACCAAACCCCCTTTTAGCTAGGGCCCCACCTGGATACCCCTAGAGAGAGGAGAGGACCCCTGGTAAGCATCAGATACCTGACAGAAGATGGGAGGGGTGGAAAGAGGAGGGAGCAGGGGGGTGAGTTGGGGGGTAGGAGCACGGGGGGGGGGGGGGGGGGGGGTTCTTTGTTTGCTATCGTTGGTTGTCACGGCAGCTGGCTCTTGCTTGTTGTTCTAAGATGACACTGGCCCCTGATTGGTCAAAGCCTGGTTGAATGGGAATGCTAGAAGAGGGTTGACAGATTCCTTAATAGGGTACAATTAAAATCAGTGTCTGATTGATTGATTGACTGATCGATCGTCCAATTGATTGAGATCATTCTGACTGATGTGAATGCTTCGGCCTAGAACAGCAAGCAAGGCGCCCCAGCTCCAGTGTGTCTACTAGCTAGAATAACCAGGCCCAAACATCCACATCAGCTACCAATAACCCACTATGACAGACTGTATAGTAAGTAGCAGGGAGCTTGAAAACGTCAGCCTGAATCTTCAAAGTCTTCCCTTTAAACGTCAAAGTTTTGTTATTAAGAGCTTGACAGGTCAGGAAACTGCTTCTGATAGTCTGTCTGAGTACGTTTCTATGGACACTAAGAATTCGATATTAAAACAGATGATGGCAGTAGGCAGATGATGCAATAGTCATGTAAACACCTTCCTCTGCTTATCTTAAATCAGAGTAAGGTCAAAATCGAAGTAAGCATACGCCGACTAAAACCTCCTGGTTTTCTGAGCAATCTTTAAAATGATTAGTACATGTCAACACCTTAGTCGGCGTTCCAGCTGTATATTTGATCTGCGCATGTGCTAGCATTACCCGAGCTAGCCTCCTCTTTAGTGCGAGTGAAGTGAGTTCGGAACAACTGAAAGTAGTAGAAGTAGTTTTCACATACACACTTTATACTGTGCGTCCGAACTCAGAATCAAATATCCTTCCCAAAAATAACATGTTTGCTGTGGTAGAACGTTTATTTTGATTTTGCCATTGTCTGCATTTATCGGAGTGCCATCAGCTAGCATGATTTCAGATGTGTCCATGTAAACAGGATTATTAGGGGAATCGTTCCTCTTGCAAAGCATGTCAACGTTTGGATCAAACTAATACATTCATCGGACTATCCACAATTATCACATTACTGTGTGCATGTAACCGTACTCTCCGTTTCTGTCCCAAATGGCACCCTATTCACTATTTAGTACACTAAATACCATGGACCCTGGTAGTGTACTATATAGGGAATAGGGTGCCATTTGAAGAAGAAATTGTACTATGAAACAAAGATAAATGATATAAAGAATGATTGTAAAAAGCTTTGGAGTACCTTAAATAAAAATGTTGGGAAAGAGGCGAACTCATTGAATAAGATGGCTCATTCATCACAAAATCTCTGATATTGCCAACTACTTTAATTATCATTGGCAAGATTAGCGAATTTAGGCATGGCATGCCAACAACAACCTCCGAACCTTCATAACTATGCATAGCTGACCAAATAATGACAGACAAGCAGTCATTTTGAATTCTGTAGAGTGTGGAAGAGGTAAAAAAAGTATTGCTGTTTATCAATAATGACAAACCACCTGGTTCTGACAACTTGGATGGAAAATGACTGTGGATGAGGACTATATTGCCACTCCTATTTGCCATCTCAGCAATCTAAGCCTAAAGTAAAGTGTGTGCCCTCAGGCTTAGAGGGAAGCAAAAGTCATTCCGCCAAAGGAGGCTGCTGAGGGGAGGATGGCTCATAATATTGGCTGGAATGGAGTGAATGGAATGGCAATCAAACACATGGAAACCACGGTGTTGGTGTATTTGATACCATTCCCCTTATTCCTGTTCTCCCAGGAATAGGGGGAATGTTCTCCCCAATAATCTCTGATATTGCTCCCCAATGCCTGTTCTCCCCAATAATGGTGCTGCCAACCTCCTGTGCATTCCGCTACCCAAGAATAGCAAAGCACCCTTTAATGGTCCAAACAGCTGACCAATCAGCCTGCTACAGACCCTTAGTAAACTTTTGGAAAAAATAGAGTTTGAACAGATATAATGTTATTTCACAGTAAACACATTAATCAGTGTTTTCCATAAGTACACTGAGTAGCTAGCCAAAGAGAAAAAGTAGCTAAGCTAGGGAGTTTTTTGGAGCAGAACGAGCTCAATTTTGGTGGCCTCTAGTACATTTTACTGACTTAATTCCATCTGAAATACACAACTAAATGATTGAATACTTTTCACAACTTTACCTACCAGATTGGTAAAAACGCATTTTGGTATTGAACAGAAAGACATGACTTTACAATTAAAAATGACAGAAAATGCATGAATTCAGTGTGTTGTTAGTTGTTCTGAATATTGTCTAGGCCCCTATGATCCGGAAAATGTTCTAAGTAAGATAACCCTTTTAACATGAAATGTATCTTCTCTTGAGATTAAGTCACTGTTTTACTGCAAGATATGAATAATTACAAGGATGTTTTTTTTTTTTTAATTATGTATTTTACTGGCTCTGCTGCTGTGGACACTTAGGGTAAGGAAACCAAGGTGTCATATATTAATTTGGGTGAACAATCCCTTTAACAGTTTTGCCTGTCAATCAATCACTGTGGGTGGGATTGTCAGGGGAGGGGGCAGGATGTTTGTGAGTCACAGACCTGGTAGGGTTTCAGACCTTTCAATCAAGGACCCCCAGACCCCCCGCTAGATAGTGTACCCTTACTTTTATACAAATTCAAGCGCCTATGAAAAGCCCTGCAGGGTATGATTGAAGAATGACGCAGGTGTTAAACATGGGTTTTGCTACACAGAAAGCAGCAGTTGACTAATTAATTGTCGACACTTCAATCAAACCAGTAAGCCTATATCAATATCTTCAATAATAATAATACCATATAAGTATCATGACATTAGCTTTTATAACCTGTTTTCTTGTATTATATTTTGGACCAGAATGAGTAAACATCTTCATCGAATGTTTTCCTAATTTCTCTCCAGGTAATCGCCAAAAAGCAGTAGTAGCCTACCAGTATGCAAATCAGGGAGCCAAATAAACGGCTCTCTCACCGATGCGATTCGGTTCCGTTCATCTAAAAGATGCATTTCAACAAGAGCCATTCGTTCGTGTACAACCTATCACTAGGCTCCAGTTACTTTAGCGGTCACTGGCAAGTCTCAACATGAGCTTCAAATCCTAGGAAAATACAAACAAGATCTTTAGTTTACATGTCCCAATGCTATACCATGGACATAAAACTAACTACATTGTATGATTTATGAATAGCAAAGGGATATAGGAGATTCGACAACTTTAATAAACTTGAAGCTCGGTAAATAGCCTATCCCCCCTGACTCCGTGGTTTGCTACGTAAGGTCTATGAAACATGCTTCAAAAAATATATGAATGTGCCACAAAACAATAATTCATTCAACTCATTGTTACCACTTACATTACATGGGACGTGTAAATTCACTCACCGGAGACGCTGAAGAAGCATCATGCGCTCCCTTCTCTGCTTTTTGGAAAACACTGATTAACAACAAACTTTCAGCCCGCTTATAGGGAACGTGTACGGCACTGACACAAATGACTGATGATTGGCTGAAAGAAATTGATAGTAAGAAGATTGTGGGAGTTGTTTTGTTACACTCTTAGAAAAAGGGTGCTATCTAGAACCTAAAAGGAGTTTTCGGCTGTCCCCATAGGAGAACCCTTTGAGAGAGGGTTTCCAGAGAGGGTTCTACATGGATCTCAAAATGGTTCTATCTGGAACCAAAAATGGTTCCCCTATAGGGACAGCCGAAGTACCCTTTTGACAGCTTTTGACATTATCGATCACCTGCTGAAAAAATTTATTTGTTATGATCTTGGATCATGGATTGAGAGCTACCTATCTAACAGAGCACAGAGGGTTCTCTAATATAGACCAGGTAGAGTGTGGTATACCTCAGGGCAAATGTTTTGGTTCTTTACTGTTTTAAATCTTTACAAATGACCTACCACTAGCTTTGAGTAAAGCCTGTGTGTCTATGTACACTGATGATTCAACATTATACATGTTCACTACCACAGCAAGTGAAATCACTGCAACTCTTAACAAGGAGCTGCAGACAGCTTTAGAATGGATGGCTAGTAATAAACTAGTCTTAAATATATCAAAAACTAAAATCATTGTATTTGGGACAAATCTTAAAACTGCTAATTCTTCTCTCCGCCCCATGTCAAAATGAGAATGATTGCATGAAAGGTGTTATAAAATTGCTAAATCTTCTCTCCGCTCCATGGCAAATTGTGTAGAATTGTTTTATTATGATGTAGAGTATTGTTTAATTATTATGTAGACTATCGTGTTATTATGATGTATTGCTTTATTCCTGTTTGGACCACAGGAAGAGTAATAATATCTAATGGGGTTCCTAATAAATACTAAATACTGAATGTGGGACTCACATTCTCTCTGTTTGTGTCTCAGCTTGTCCCCACTAGGAGATCAAGTCCTGCTGGGCAGATTTAGTTTCACGTTTTCAAAAACAGTGGAGGGTTTCTTAAGTGCAAGTGTCTAAAGCGGAGCTAAGGGAGCCACTCGGGTCAAATACCACCTTATTTCCTTTATGGTGCACAACTTTTGACCACGGCTCATAGGGCTCATAGGTCGAAAGAAGTGCACTAAATAGGAAATGGGGTGCCATTTGTGACATCTCTAATGTGGCTCTGGGGAATAGGTTGTCAGTTGGACCTCATATGATTCAGACATCAAAGGATCTCGAGGTAGAAGTTAGGCCACATTAGAGCAGTCTATTTTATCGGCACATTAAGACAGGAAAGCTGGAAACACATTTCAAATAGTAGCTATTTTAACCCAAGTCTGCTTCTAACTACTCAGTCAATGGCCTGAGAGTTCTGACAGCAAGAGAATGTAATGATGAATGAGTGTTGGTTGTTTTGAGGCTGTTCTACCTGTCTACAGTATATGTCTTCATGTCTTTGCTGTCATTGGGATATAGGGGCGTTATAGGGGCGTTATAGGGGCGTTATAGGGGCGTTATAGGGGCGTTATAGGGGTGTTATAGGGGCGTTATAGGGGCGTTATAGGGGCGTTATAGGGGTGTTATAGGGGCGTTATAGGGGCGTTATAGGGGTGTTATAGGGGCGTTATAGGGGCGTTATAGGGGCGTTATAGGGGCGTTATAGGGGCGTTATAGGGGCGTTATAGGGGCGTTATAGGGGCGTTATAGGGGTGTTATAGGGGCGTTATAGGGGTGTTATAGGGGCGTTATAGGGGCGTTATAGGGGCGTTATAGGGGCGTTATAGGGGCGTTATAGGGGGGCCTGTGACAGGTATTTGTTATGAAGTGGGTGGTTGATGGCTGACGGTGGTCCCGCTATAGACTGTTGACTTGGTGGTATTCAGCGGAGGTTTAGAAACCGATAAGGTATACCTTAGACAGGAACACAGAACCACATGTGCATGCATACTGACACAAACACACACACACACACACACAACCACCCCCCCCCCCCCTCCCTCACATAACGTGTCCCTACATGGCGCGGCCTCCACATGTAGCCCTTTCCTGCAGTCAATGACCAAATATTTTTCAGTATTAATAAAGGTCATTGAGAAAGTGTTTCTATGTCAAAAAAGTTGTATTTCAGTATTCTGTATATAAAGTGTAATATTGGGATGCAAACTCAAAATTGGATACATTGCAACTGACATGATATAGGTGTCTTCTTTTTTTAAGCCCATAACCATGTGTGTGAGGTGTATACTTTTGTTTCAAAGTAGATTTGTTTAAGAATACCAAGAAACACTCTGTGTGACCCTGATTTAGCCCACTGCAGTAATAGGTTAAAGGAGCGTTTTTGATATAGCGATCCATTGTATTTGGTAAGGATTTTTTCCCGAACATGTGATCTGATCATGTAAACTTTGAACCTAAGTGTGACCAGGAAAAACTCTAGGTCCTCGTTTTAGCCTACAACAAGGGCACAGAGTTTCACTTGGTCAGGTCATATGATTAGGAGAAAACTCTGGCCCCACATGAGCATTAATTTGTACACTTCCACTGAATACCAATCTGAGTCTGGGTTCCTGGGCCCGTATTCATAAAGTGTCTCAGATTAGGAGTGCTGATCCCAGACCAGTTTATCCTTTTAGATAATAATGAACAAGATTATATGGAGAGACAGAACCTGATCCTACATCAGCAATCCTACTCTGAGACGCTTTACAAATATCTGTTCCTGAATTCTAACCGTCACACAGTCAGATGTTTGCATGATGAGGCTGGGGGCAGTTTTAGGGACGGGGGACTTTCTAAACAACCCCTCGATCCGTCTAAAGTTCTTTTTTTTTTTTTTTTTTACACAAGATGGAGGGAACGTTGGCGCCAGGGAAAGAAGAAGAGGAGTGTTGGATTCACTGTCTGAGTCACCCGGAGAGAGAGGGGGGGAGAGAGAAAGATAGAGAGTGAGAGGGGGAGAGAGGGAGAGAAAGAGAGGGAGAGAGAGAGGCCTAAAATATAAATTTAAGTGGTATATTTATCTCTGTGTCTATGTTGGTTGCTGGTGCAAGGGTAGAGCTCCCATAGAAATAGAACGCCTGGAAGTTCTAGAAATTCTAGAAGGTACACCATTCACCCAATATGGCAGGTACGATTCCATTCGATTCCAACATTCCAAATCCATTATGGCCGCCAGTCCACCAGTTACATTGGAGTAACGGCATTACATTTGAATGTTCAGTTCTATGTCTTCTAGTGCTATGGCAGTGCCACAGTAGCTGAGTAATGTTCCCTGAGCTTTTCTTGTATACTTATACCCTGGTCAGGTCACTGTGGTAACAGGGCTAGTGGAGGAGGGGGTAGGGGGAAGGGTAGGGAAGAGGTTACATGTGCACCAAGGTAAAAATGCCATTCATTCCTGTTGAATGGAGGGAGGCAAGTGAAACACTAGCCCAGTATGTCTGTGACAGTGCTAGGTCCCTCCATTTTAGTGTATAGGGGTGTGTGTGTGTTTGTACCCCTGTGTGTGTGTGTGTGTGTGTGTGTGTGTGTGTGTGTGTGTGTGTGTGTGTGTGTGTGTGTGTGTGTGTGTGTGTGTGTGTGTGTGTGTGTGTGTCTGTGTTGCCCATGATAACAGAGAGGTAGTCAGGGAGGATGTCAAAAATAACCTCTGAAAACAACCCGGGAAGAGAGAGGCAGACGTGGAAGTGGACAGACATGCATCACTCTATGTTGCTGTAGTGTTTGTTTTTACTTGGCTACCTGCCAAACTTGTCATAAATATTTGATATTTGTAATTTAAATTGTTTCCCCTTTTCCTTCCCAATTTCGTGATATTACAATCTTGTCTCATCGCTGCAACTCACCAGCGGGCTCGGGAAAGGCGAAAATGGAGCCATGCATCCTCGGAAACATGACCCTTCTTAACATCCGCTAGCTTAAACCAGAAGCCAGCCACGCCAATGTGTCGCCACAAGGAGTCGCCAAAGCGCGATGAGCCAAGTAAACCCCCCACGGCCAAACCCTCCCCTAACACGGACGACGCTGGTCACGGCCAGTTGTGACACAAGATCAAACCCCAGGCTGTAGTGACGTCACAACAGTGCGATGCAGTGCCTTAGACCGCTGCGCCACTCGGGAGGACTTTGGTTTTTACTTTTAATAACCGTTTAATCAAAATCGGCATTAATCAAAAACACATTTACCAGCGTCTTCACCCCGGACACTTTATCTGGACATGGTTCTAAAGGACCTCCACCAGCCGAAAAGTGAAGTAGCAACATTAACTTTACGCCATCTAATTGTAGTCGCTGTACTCCTGTATAACATACAGGAGAGCTATCGCCTTATGGTGAGGATAGCCATGTTACAAGCCCTGCTTCAGATGCAATCATTAGGCAAGGGCAATTTAAGTGTAGGAAAGGATGAAACAGCGTCTGTGCCACCAGCAAGTACAGATAGTAGTATAAATCCACCGGCACAGTCCCCCACGGCCGGACAATTTATTCAAGGCTTCTGGAGGGAAATGCTGTCGGCATGCTCAACCGGTGTCGCTCATTCAGCCGACAGAAACTTTCAACCGGTTCTCCCCGTTAAGCAAGGAGTCAGAGGCCGAGCCTTCTCAGGTCTCTCTTCCACCCGTCACGGGGTCTAAGCTGAAGCCTCCCACCATTAACTCTGACAAATTGAAAACCCTAGTCATTGGCAATATTAGACTTAAAAAGAATCATCCAGCGATCATACACTGTTTACCAGTGGGCAGAGTTACCGACGTAAAGGCTAATCTGAAGAGGGTGCTGGCTAAGGTCAAAACTGGCGAGCGTAGAGAATATAGGGATATTGTTATTGTCACGATCGTGTGGAGGATTGACGGACCAAAACGCAGCATTAGGAAAATAAGCCATCTCCTTTTATTGACGAAGAAGGCAAAACGAAACAAACACACTTACGAACTAATCAAAACAATAAACGATCGTGAAGCTAAATAAACGATGTGCACACACAGGCTACAAACGTTTAACATAGACAACTACTCACAACAAATGAAAGCCTATGGCTACCCTAAATATGGCTCCCAATCAGAGACAACCGAAATCAGCTGTCTCTAATTGGGAACTCATTCAGGCAACCATAGACTCTCCTAGACAACTAAACATACATAGACAACGCTAGACACATGTACTCAACACAAACCCATATACTACACCCAACAACCCCTTTACCATAGAATCACCCAAAACCAACAAAACACAAACATTCCCCATGTCACACCCTGACCTAACTAAAATAATAAAGAAAACAAAGAATACTAAGGCCAGGGCGTGACATAACCCCCCCCTTAAGGTGCGAACTCCGGGCGCACCATTACACAGTCTAGGGGAGGGTCTGGGTGGGCTTCCATCCACGGTGGCGGCTCCGGCACTGGTCGTGTTCCCCACGTCACCACAGTCCCTAACCGCCTCCTTAGCTTCCTCCAAATGACCCCCCTCCACATTAACCCCACTGCATTAAGGGGCAGTTCCGGACTAAGGGGCAGCTCCGGACTAAGGGGCAGTACCAGGGTAAGGGGCAGCTCCGGACTAAGGGGCAGTACCAGGGTAAGGGACAGCACCAGGATAAGGGGCAGCACCAGGATAAGGGGCAGCTCCGGACTGAGGAACGGCAGCTCCGGACTGAGGGACTGCAGCTCCGGACTGAGGGACGGCCCATGGCTGGCTGACAGATCTGGCTGCTCATGGCTGGCTGACGGATCTGGCTGCTCATGGCTGGCTGACGGATCTGGCTGCTCATGGCTGGCTGACGGATCTGGCTGCTCATGGCTGGCTGACGGATCTGGCTGCTCATGGCTGGCTGACGGATCTGGCTGCTCATGGCTGGCTGACGGATCTGGCTGCTCATGGCTAGCTGACGGATCTGGCTGCTCATGGCTAGCTGACGGATCTGGCTGCTCATGGCTAGCTGACGGATCTGGCTGCTCATGGCTACCTGTTTGGACCACAGGAAGAGTAATAATATCTAATGGGGTTCCTAATAAATACTAAATACTGAATGTGGGACTCACATTCTCTCTGTTTGTGTCTCAGCTTGTCCCCACTAGGAGATCAAGTCCTGCTGGGCAGATTTAGTTTCACGTTTTCAAAAACAGTGGAGGGTTTCTTAAGTGCAAGTGTCTAAAGCGGAGCTAAGGGAGCCACTCGGGTCAAATACCACCTTATTTCCTTTATGGTGCACAACTTTTGACCACGGCTCATAGGGCTCATAGGTCGAAAGAAGTGCACTAAATAGGAAATGGGGTGCCATTTGTGACATCTCTAATGTGGCTCTGGGGAATAGGTTGTCAGTTGGACCTCATATGATTCAGACATCAAAGGATCTCGAGGTAGAAGTTAGGCCACATTAGAGCAGTCTATTTTATCGGCACATTAAGACAGGAAAGCTGGAAACACATTTCAAATAGTAGCTATTTTAACCCAAGTCTGCTTCTAACTACTCAGTCAATGGCCTGAGAGTTCTGACAGCAAGAGAATGTAATGATGAATGAGTGTTGGTTGTTTTGAGGCTGTTCTACCTGTCTACAGTATATGTCTTCATGTCTTTGCTGTCATTGGGATATAGGGGCGTTATAGGGGCGTTATAGGGGCGTTATAGGGGCGTTATAGGGGCGTTATAGGGGTGTTATAGGGGCGTTATAGGGGCGTTATAGGGGCGTTATAGGGGTGTTATAGGGGCGTTATAGGGGCGTTATAGGGGTGTTATAGGGGCGTTATAGGGGCGTTATAGGGGCGTTATAGGGGCGTTATAGGGGCGTTATAGGGGCGTTATAGGGGCGTTATAGGGGCGTTATAGGGGTGTTATAGGGGCGTTATAGGGGTGTTATAGGGGCGTTATAGGGGCGTTATAGGGGCGTTATAGGGGCGTTATAGGGGCGTTATAGGGGGGCCTGTGACAGGTATTTGTTATGAAGTGGGTGGTTGATGGCTGACGGTGGTCCCGCTATAGACTGTTGACTTGGTGGTATTCAGCGGAGGTTTAGAAACCGATAAGGTATACCTTAGACAGGAACACAGAACCACATGTGCATGCATACTGACACAAACACACACACACACACACACAACCACCCCCCCCCCCCCTCCCTCACATAACGTGTCCCTACATGGCGCGGCCTCCACATGTAGCCCTTTCCTGCAGTCAATGACCAAATATTTTTCAGTATTAATAAAGGTCATTGAGAAAGTGTTTCTATGTCAAAAAAGTTGTATTTCAGTATTCTGTATATAAAGTGTAATATTGGGATGCAAACTCAAAATTGGATACATTGCAACTGACATGATATAGGTGTCTTCTTTTTTTAAGCCCATAACCATGTGTGTGAGGTGTATACTTTTGTTTCAAAGTAGATTTGTTTAAGAATACCAAGAAACACTCTGTGTGACCCTGATTTAGCCCACTGCAGTAATAGGTTAAAGGAGCGTTTTTGATATAGCGATCCATTGTATTTGGTAAGGATTTTTTCCCGAACATGTGATCTGATCATGTAAACTTTGAACCTAAGTGTGACCAGGAAAAACTCTAGGTCCTCGTTTTAGCCTACAACAAGGGCACAGAGTTTCACTTGGTCAGGTCATATGATTAGGAGAAAACTCTGGCCCCACATGAGCATTAATTTGTACACTTCCACTGAATACCAATCTGAGTCTGGGTTCCTGGGCCCGTATTCATAAAGTGTCTCAGATTAGGAGTGCTGATCCCAGACCAGTTTATCCTTTTAGATAATAATGAACAAGATTATATGGAGAGACAGAACCTGATCCTACATCAGCAATCCTACTCTGAGACGCTTTACAAATATCTGTTCCTGAATTCTAACCGTCACACAGTCAGATGTTTGCATGATGAGGCTGGGGGCAGTTTTAGGGACGGGGGACTTTCTAAACAACCCCTCGATCCGTCTAAAGTTCTTTTTTTTTTTTTTTTTTACACAAGATGGAGGGAACGTTGGCGCCAGGGAAAGAAGAAGAGGAGTGTTGGATTCACTGTCTGAGTCACCCGGAGAGAGAGGGGGGGAGAGAGAAAGATAGAGAGTGAGAGGGGGAGAGAGGGAGAGAAAGAGAGGGAGAGAGAGAGGCCTAAAATATAAATTTAAGTGGTATATTTATCTCTGTGTCTATGTTGGTTGCTGGTGCAAGGGTAGAGCTCCCATAGAAATAGAACGCCTGGAAGTTCTAGAAATTCTAGAAGGTACACCATTCACCCAATATGGCAGGTACGATTCCATTCGATTCCAACATTCCAAATCCATTATGGCCGCCAGTCCACCAGTTACATTGGAGTAACGGCATTACATTTGAATGTTCAGTTCTATGTCTTCTAGTGCTATGGCAGTGCCACAGTAGCTGAGTAATGTTCCCTGAGCTTTTCTTGTATACTTATACCCTGGTCAGGTCACTGTGGTAACAGGGCTAGTGGAGGAGGGGGTAGGGGGAAGGGTAGGGAAGAGGTTACATGTGCACCAAGGTAAAAATGCCATTCATTCCTGTTGAATGGAGGGAGGCAAGTGAAACACTAGCCCAGTATGTCTGTGACAGTGCTAGGTCCCTCCATTTTAGTGTATAGGGGTGTGTGTGTGTTTGTACCCCTGTGTGTGTGTGTGTGTGTGTGTGTGTGTGTGTGTGTGTGTGTGTGTGTGTGTGTGTGTGTGTGTGTGTGTGTGTGTGTGTGTGTGTGTGTGTGTGTCTGTGTTGCCCATGATAACAGAGAGGTAGTCAGGGAGGATGTCAAAAATAACCTCTGAAAACAACCCGGGAAGAGAGAGGCAGACGTGGAAGTGGACAGGAGAAAAACTAGCTCGCTCATAGTTTATAGACAGACATAGTATCAATAACAAATGTTAGACAGCCGCCCAGCATCAAACACCTCTATCTCTGGATGAGACAGTGACGAGAGGCTTGCAAACGAGGTGGCTAAACCACAATGCTAGAACTGTCTGTCTGTTGGAGAATATATATAACATGGGGTCATAAATATTATGGGGTATTCCTGGACAAAGAGGTCTGGATGGATGGTGCGATAACAGGTCTGGAAAGTGAACTGAGGACAGTGTGAAGAGAACGAGAGACACAAAAAATGGGAGTGAGGGAGTAAGGAAAAGACTGAAGAAAGTTAGTCATAAAGTCTCTAGTTCTTCACAGTATGGTGTTAACCACACGCTAACCACCACTTCGAGAAACTGGTACATACTTCTGCACCTTGCTCACATAGCAACAAGTACTAAGACCTTACCACACCTCTCCAGACTTTTCTACGGTGTACAGTAAGACATACAGGATCCATGTATGTACACTTAACGTAAAATCCCAGACATGGACATTAATAACCGTCTGTAACTCACTGGCTCCATGTTTGAGTGTTGAGGGGCACAGGTGGAGGCCGGGCGGAGTGCTCGGTAAAGGCTAGATTGTCTTCTGGGAGGAGGGAGTGGTCGAGAGAGTGGGGGAAAGAAGTGGAGGTGGGAAAGAAGTGGAGGTGGGGGGTGGTAGTGAGAGTGAAGGGGTTGGGGGAGTCTCCCATTACCTGAGAAAGACTTGGTTGGGTCAGAAGTCAAAATGTGTAGCAGCACCATGCCTTAGCTGTATTACTGTGGCCATTTTCTGACCTGTTTGCCTCATTCAAAATGGGAAAGCACCTTACATTCTATTTTTAGGCTTTCACATGGCCATACTTTGTGTCTACACATTACTATCATCTAGTCACTTCCAGTCAGTGTTGCTAATGGGGTGGAAATGAAGGGAGTGGAGAGGGACATAGACATAGACAGATATCTCCCCCATAGCGACTGAATGACTGAGGGCCCGTTCAGATCCACTAGATTTGTCACCAGCACCGGTCTCGTAAAATCACGTGATATTAAAAACGTTTGTGTTCACATGAGCTAGACTTACGGTGGCTTCGGAGATGCTACCAAAGGTACTGATGACTGTTACGTTCTCCCTGCACACCTCTAGTCTTGCAAATCTTACAGTAGACAGTTTGGAAGAAGGCTATGAGAGCAGCTTCTCCTTTAAACCATTAGATACACCAATTCCCCAAGCATGTGCAGACATCAGAAGGATAGGAGGACCGAAGAGCCATCACTCTATGTTGCTGTAGTGTTTGTTTTTACTTGGCTACCTGCCAAACTTGTCATAAATATTTGATATTTGTAATTTAAATTGTTTCCCCTTTTCCTTCCCAATTTCGTGATATTACAATCTTGTCTCATCGCTGCAACTCACCAGCGGGCTCGGGAAAGGCGAAAATGGAGCCATGCATCCTCGGAAACATGACCCTTCTTAACATCCGCTAGCTTAAACCAGAAGCCAGCCACGCCAATGTGTCGCCACAAGGAGTCGCCAAAGCGCGATGAGCCAAGTAAACCCCCCACGGCCAAACCCTCCCCTAACACGGACGACGCTGGTCACGGCCAGTTGTGACACAAGATCAAACCCCAGGCTGTAGTGACGTCACAACAGTGCGATGCAGTGCCTTAGACCGCTGCGCCACTCGGGAGGACTTTGGTTTTTACTTTTAATAACCGTTTAATCAAAATCGGCATTAATCAAAAACACATTTACCAGCGTCTTCACCCCGGACACTTTATCTGGACATGGTTCTAAAGGACCTCCACCAGCCGAAAAGTGAAGTAGCAACATTAACTTTACGCCATCTAATTGTAGTCGCTGTACTCCTGTATAACATACAGGAGAGCTATCGCCTTATGGTGAGGATAGCCATGTTACAAGCCCTGCTTCAGATGCAATCATTAGGCAAGGGCAATTTAAGTGTAGGAAAGGATGAAACAGCGTCTGTGCCACCAGCAAGTACAGATAGTAGTATAAATCCACCGGCACAGTCCCCCACGGCCGGACAATTTATTCAAGGCTTCTGGAGGGAAATGCTGTCGGCATGCTCAACCGGTGTCGCTCATTCAGCCGACAGAAACTTTCAACCGGTTCTCCCCGTTAAGCAAGGAGTCAGAGGCCGAGCCTTCTCAGGTCTCTCTTCCACCCGTCACGGGGTCTAAGCTGAAGCCTCCCACCATTAACTCTGACAAATTGAAAACCCTAGTCATTGGCAATATTAGACTTAAAAAGAATCATCCAGCGATCATACACTGTTTACCAGTGGGCAGAGTTACCGACGTAAAGGCTAATCTGAAGAGGGTGCTGGCTAAGGTCAAAACTGGCGAGCGTAGAGAATATAGGGATATTGTTATTGTCACGATCGTGTGGAGGATTGACGGACCAAAACGCAGCATTAGGAAAATAAGCCATCTCCTTTTATTGACGAAGAAGGCAAAACGAAACAAACACACTTACGAACTAATCAAAACAATAAACGATCGTGAAGCTAAATAAACGATGTGCACACACAGGCTACAAACGTTTAACATAGACAACTACTCACAACAAATGAAAGCCTATGGCTACCCTAAATATGGCTCCCAATCAGAGACAACCGAAATCAGCTGTCTCTAATTGGGAACTCATTCAGGCAACCATAGACTCTCCTAGACAACTAAACATACATAGACAACGCTAGACACATGTACTCAACACAAACCCATATACTACACCCAACAACCCCTTTACCATAGAATCACCCAAAACCAACAAAACACAAACATTCCCCATGTCACACCCTGACCTAACTAAAATAATAAAGAAAACAAAGAATACTAAGGCCAGGGCGTGACATAACCCCCCCCTTAAGGTGCGAACTCCGGGCGCACCATTACACAGTCTAGGGGAGGGTCTGGGTGGGCTTCCATCCACGGTGGCGGCTCCGGCACTGGTCGTGTTCCCCACGTCACCACAGTCCCTAACCGCCTCCTTAGCTTCCTCCAAATGACCCCCCTCCACATTAACCCCACTGCATTAAGGGGCAGTTCCGGACTAAGGGGCAGCTCCGGACTAAGGGGCAGTACCAGGGTAAGGGGCAGCTCCGGACTAAGGGGCAGTACCAGGGTAAGGGACAGCACCAGGATAAGGGGCAGCACCAGGATAAGGGGCAGCTCCGGACTGAGGAACGGCAGCTCCGGACTGAGGGACTGCAGCTCCGGACTGAGGGACGGCCCATGGCTGGCTGACAGATCTGGCTGCTCATGGCTGGCTGACGGATCTGGCTGCTCATGGCTGGCTGACGGATCTGGCTGCTCATGGCTGGCTGACGGATCTGGCTGCTCATGGCTGGCTGACGGATCTGGCTGCTCATGGCTGGCTGACGGATCTGGCTGCTCATGGCTGGCTGACGGATCTGGCTGCTCATGGCTAGCTGACGGATCTGGCTGCTCATGGCTAGCTGACGGATCTGGCTGCTCATGGCTAGCTGACGGATCTGGCTGCTCATGGCTAGCTGACAGCTCTGGCAGATCCTGTCTGGTTGGCGGCTCTGGCAGATCCTGTCTGACGGACGGCTCTAGCGGCGCCTGTCTGGCGAGCGGCTCTAGCGGCGCCTGTCTGGCGGGCGACTCAAAACACAAACATTCCCCATGTCACACCCTGACCTAACTAAAATAATAAAGAAAACAAAGAATACTAAGGCCAGGGCGTGACAGTTATCCACGTCGGCACCAATGATGTTAAGATGAAACAGTCAGAGGTCACCAAGCGCAACATAGCTTCAGTGTGTAAATTAGCTAGAAAAATGTGTCGGCATAGAGTTATTGTCTCTGGCCCCCTCCCAGTTAGGGGGAGTGATGATCTCTACAGCAGAGTCTCACAACTCAATCGCTGGTTGAAAACTGCTTTCTGCTCCTCCCAAAAAATTGAATTTATAGATAATTGTCCCTCTTTCTGGGACTCACCCACAAACAGGACCAAGCCGGGCCTGCTGAGGAGTGATCCACTCCATCCTAGCTGGAGGGGTGCTCTCATCTTATCTATCAACATAGACAGGGCTATAACTCCTCTAGCTCCACAATGACATAGCCAGCCTGCCAGCTTAGTGGAGTCTGCCACTAGCACAGTCAGTGTAGTCAGCTCAGCTATCCCCATTGAGAACGTGTCTGTGCCTCGATCTAGGTTGAGCAAAACTAAACATGGCGGTGTTTGCCTTAGCAATCTCACTGGAATAAAGACCTCCTCAATTCCTGTCATTATTGAAAGAGATTGTGATATCTCACATCTCAAAATAGGGCTACTTAATGTTAGATCCCTCACTTCCAAGGCAGTCATAGTCAATGAACTAATCACTGATCATAATCTTGATGTGATTGGCCTGACTGAAACATGGCTCAAGCCTGATGAATTTACTGTGTTAAATGAGCCCTCTCTTTCTGGTTACTCTAGTGACATTTTACATGACATTTAAGTCATTTAGCAGACGCTCTTATCCAGAGCGACTTACAAAGTGACCATATCCCTCGTGCATCCCGCAGAGGTGTTGCTAACATTTACGACATAGTTTTTTTATTTGGCCCTCCTATGTTGAACATAATAAATGGCTCCCTATCCACCGGACGTGTACCAAACTCACTAAAAGTGGCAGTAATAAAGCCTCTCTTGAAAAAGCCAAACCTTGACCCGGAAAATGTTAAAAACTCTGCCTATATCAAATCTCCCATTCCTCTAAAAGAAAATGTAAAAAGCTGCTGCGCAGCAACTCACTGCCTTCCTGAAAACAAATATTGTATATGGAACGGTTCAGTCTGGTTTTAGAACCCATCATAGAACTGAGACTGCACACTTGAAGGTGGTAAATGACCTTTTAATGGCATCAGACCAAGGCTCTGCATCTGTCCACTTGCTCCTAGACCTTAGTGCTGCTTTTGACACCATCGATCACAACAATCTTTTGGAGAGATTGGAAACCCTAATTGGTCTACACGGACAAGTTCTTGTCTGGTTTAGATCTTATCTTTTGGAGAGATATCAGTTTGTCTCTGTGGATGGTTTGTCCTCTGACAAATCAATTGTACATTTCGGCATTCCTCAAGGTTCCATTTTAGGACCACTATTTTTTTCACTATATGTTCTACCTCTTGGGGATGTCATTCGGAAACACAATGTCAACTTTCACTGCTAGGAGGACGACACACAGCTATACATTTTGATGAAACATGGTGAAGCGCTAAAACTGCCTCACATGGAAGCCTGTGTTTCAGACATAAGGAAGTGGATGGTGGCAAATATTTTACTTTTAAACTCATACAAAACATAGGGAAAGAAACAAAGATCTGCTGTTGGATCTGACAATTAATCTTGATGGTTGTACAGTCGTCTCAAATAAAACTGTGAAGGACCTTGGAGTTACTCTGGACCCTGATCTCTCTTTTGACAAACATATCAAGAATATTTAAATGACAGCTTTTTTCCATCTTCGTAACATGGCAAAAATCTGAAACTTTTTGTCCAAAAATGTGGCAGAAAAGCTCATCCATACTTTGGTCAATTCTAGATTAGACTACTGCAATACTCTACTCTCCGGCTACCCGGATAAATCACTAAATACACTTCAGCTAAATCTTGATTAGAACTAATTTTTTAAATCATATTACTCCAGTGCTAGCCTCTCTACACTGGCTTCCGGTTAAAGTTAGGGCTGATTTCAAGGTTTTACTGCTAACCTACAAAGCATTACATGGGCTTGCGCCTACATATCTCTCCGATTTGGTCCTGCCGTACGTACCTACACGTACTCTACGGTCACAAGATTTAGGCCTCCTTATTGTTCCTAGAATTTCTAAGCAAACAGCTGGAGATAGGGCTTTCTCCAATAGACCTACATTTTTATGGAATGGTCTGCCTATCCATGTGAGAGACGCAAACTTGGTCTCGACCTTTAAGTCTTTACTGAAGACTCATCTCTTCAGTAGGTCCTACGATTGAGTGTAGTCTGGCCCAGGGGTGCGAAGGTGAATGATAAGGCACTGGAGTGACGAACCGCCCTTGCTGTCTCTGCCTGGCCAGCTCCCATCTCTACATTGGGATTCTCTGCCTCTGACCCTATTACGGGGACAGAGTCACTGGCTTATTAGTGCTCTTCCATGCCGTCTCTAGGAGGCGTGCGTCACTTGAATGGGTTGAGTCAGACGTGACCTTCCTGTCCGGTTTTGCGTCTCCTTAGGTTGGTGCGGTGGTGGAGATCTTTGTGGGCTATACTCAGCCTTATCTCAGGGTAGTAAGTTGGTGGTCTGTTGATATCCCTCTAGTGGTGTGGGGGCTGTGCTTTGGCAAAGTGGGTGGGGTTATATTCTGCCTGGTTGGCCCTGTACTGGGGTACATATATATATATTTATATATATATTTATATATATATATATATATATATATATATATATATATATATATATATATATATATATATATATAATATATATATATATATATATATAAAAAAGATGAGAGTTACAGCTCTCAAACACAGAAGTGAATAAATGTTATAAAACAGTATCATATGCATTATACAGAGCTAGGTAGCAAGCTAAATAAATTATCTAGGCTATGCATCACATAATTGTTAGCTAGCAACCGTAAAACTTCAAGTAAATGCAGTCCCTTTTAATAGTCAGGCAACGGCACACATTTCAGGAAATAAACGGCTGTTTCAAATAAACTGTTTAGGAGGTTACCATGAATTACCATGATTTGTTTAGAAGGTATAATGTTTGATTCGTTACATTACATAATTCAGTAATGACTCGGCAATCATCAATTTTTATCGACAATAAGAAACTGCTAGCCATTGGCTGCTAAAAGCCGAATACTGCTTGCTAACTTGCAAGCACAAAAACAGTCAACAACAACTTTGAGGGTACAGACCCCCAAAACTTGGCGGATCGCCCTCTAGTGGTGAAAGTAAAAACGTCCCGAAAATGCACAGTCAAAGATATGAATAATCATTCTGTCAAGGAAGTTTTTTAAAAGTAGGGGCATACTAAGACAAAATAAATGTGACACAGTGTGTAAATGATAACACATTAGTGTATGAAATAAATACATTTAGTAAAATGCTGGAAGTGAATGCTGGAATTAAACAATTAACTACGCAAATGAGCAAAAGCTGTGTGCATTAAGGAAATAGACGCCTGGCTCAAATAGAAGCCTCTAATAAGCACCTGTTGTGTCCAGTGATTTAAGCAAATAAATGCCCGGGCTATTAATTGAAGTTTTACAGTTGATTATATTACAACTTAAGCTAATTACCTCAAAACAAGCCAGGCTTAATTTAGTCCTATAATGCAAATCATTACTTGAGATATAGCTAAACAAATTGTGTCTAAAAAACTTGACCTCCGGAGGTGGCACAGGAGACGTGACAAGTTCGCAAGTTTAGATTACACTAAAGGTAGAGCCGAGGGTATTTTCTCAAAAACATTAGAGAATATTCCATAGTGAGAATACACTCTGAGACTGACTACTGCTGCAGTTGCCTGAAATATGCAGTGAATAACTTGGCTAGGTCGTGTGAAGGCAGGGACTTGAAAGCTGGAGCAATATCACAGGGCCATGTCAAGGAAGAGGAGGGCTAAGAGGAGCGTGACAGAGACAGGGAGAAAGAGGGGAGGAGGGAAGAAGGGATGGGAAAGAGGCCACTGGTTCGGGAAGACTGGGGAGTTGGGTCTGTTATAGCTGGTAGAAGTCAGCGGATCTGACAGAGACGGAGAGAAAGAGGGAAGAAGAAAAATTATAGGATGAGAGAAAGAGGGAAGGAGGGAAAGGGGAGGGAGCGAAAGAGTTGAAAGTTGGGACGGACACATCTGGCAAGATTCGGCGAAGACGTCAGCTGATTTGACAGAGACGGAGAGAAGGAGGGACTGGGGGGTGAAAGGGGTGAAAGAGCTGGAACCTAGACAGCTGTTAGGATTCACCAATACACCATCATATCCTTTTCTACATGGGGATGAGACTAGAGGTGAGACTGGGACTGGAGGGTGGCATGTACACAGAGAAAAACACAGAGAAAAACCTTGTTTTCACCACGTGCCAAATAAAACCTTTGGCTGAAGGTTCTCTTGGAAAGAAACAAGATATTACCATAGCTCTGTGTTAGGTCACTTACAACACCATAGCAATTTGCAAGTCATTTTAAGAAGTAAAGCACAGAGGAAATGTTATACATCATCCCTTTGTATGGCCATGAAAGAAGGTTAGACTTAAAATCGCACAATACTATAGGAACAGTATACACCCACCCAATCCTACTCCATTTGTACGGCAGTGACATGAGGCAGGTCTGTAATGTTACTTGTGATAGTGTTTATAAACCCGTGTGTACTGTACATGTAACGGGACAGTTTCCATTGTTTCCATACAGTGGCTGTCAAACAGTACTGTCAATGTGTACACACAGAGACATACAGCATACTGTTATGACAGGCAAAGCACGTCAACTGACAGTTCCGTGGAAAACCAAGACCATTCACCAAATGATCAGAGAAGGTTAACTGCAGAATTGCAGTTGGAAATATGTTTGTGTCCGTACATCTGTACATCAGCTTCAATAGACAGAAAGATCAACAATAAATCAAATAATCCAGAAACCAAGAAAGAAAGTAAGAAATCACACAAATGACACACATGAACACCACAGAAGGGAATGGTACCAAGAGAAAGAACCAAAGACAGACAGATTAAGTGGCTCAGTGTCCGGTGTCCTGATTGGTCAACGTGTAGGGAGTGCTGCTGCTAAAACTATGGCTAACCACGCCCCTCAGTCCTCCAACATTCCATAAATCAGCAAACACACTAGTGATTGGCATTCCAAGTCTTTTCGGTGAGCCGGATCATTTGGCCCCGTTCATTTAAAAACAACCGTCATTTGGCTCCCAAACAGCTTTTGATTCCAAATGCTTGAAAATCAACCTAGAACTTCGTAAAAAATTTAAAATCTCTTGTGTAAAGCCAGAAAAGTATAATGATATGCACATTCAAATGAATGTTTATGCACTGCAAAAATTAGCGTGGGCCAGAATGACGTGCCCTCGCCACTATTTACCGTTTCTGCAGTGAGGATTCCCCATCTTCAGAGAATGATTTTTGTAACTTATTTTCAGATAATCGTTGTTTAAAAACTCAAAAAGCAATAGTAGCAGTATGCAAATCGGAGCCAAATGAACAGCTCTTTCACAATGTGATTCGGTTGCCAACGCTCACCAAAAAGAGCCGTTCTAAAAGAGCCATTCGTTCGCGAACGAGCCATCACTAAAACACACATGAAGCCCAGCTTAAACCTTCAAGACAATAACCTTAAACTGTAGGTAGCATAAACGTAACCACGTGTAACATATGGATTTTGCATTAGCATACGCATCTAAAGTCAGAATTCAGAAGAATGCTGAAGTCATATTGGAAAATGTTTTTCCGGGGGGTGATGTAATATGGAGGACCCGGTAAGCCAGCCTATTCTCTATAATGTCAACTCCAACAGAAATAACTTCAAATGTATAACTTCAAATTATACCCAATTGTTGCACTCTGGTTTCTGGTTTCAATTAAAATTTCAGCCAGCATACAAGAAAATACTTCAAATATTATGAATTGATTGTTACAAATCAACTTGTCTGCTAATGTTAGCCCTGCCAGTTTGCTATCGGCACCTAGTTCACAGCTACTGTACATTAAAGTAAAACAACGTTTTTGAAATACATAACTCCATCTAACCATTTATCAAAGAATGTTAGCTATATGCAGTTATCTTATCCAGCCAGCTAACTTTAGTTATTTAACCAGACTAGGTACTAGTCTAGCCAGCCTAACCAACCATCACAGTTGTGGTCAGCAAGCTAGAGCCCAACTACTCAAGACCAGCCATTTTTTATTTAACTAGGCAAGTATGTTAAGAACACATTCTTATTTACAATGACGTCCTACCCTGGATGACACTGGGCCAATTGTGAGCCGCCCGATTGGGACTCCCAATCACGGCCGGATGTGATGCAGCCTGGATTACGAACCAGGTACTGCAGTAACGCCTCCAGCACTGAGACGCAGTGTATTAGACCACTGTGCCACTTGGGAGCTAGAACACAACTAACAAAACACAACTAAAACATAACTACAAATCAAAGCAAAGAGACTTGCAGATTGATGGCTGGGGCCCATCTGATGCTACAACTTATAAAAACGTTCCAGGGGGATGCGGCAGCCTCACCGGCCGATGGAGCGTCAGTGAAATCCCAAATAGATAGATTCCCACTAGATAATTCAGCCACAAAGTACGTGAAGTGCACATCCCCATCTGCTTCTTGTTTACATCACTTCGTGTTTATTCCTGTGATTGGTGGATTGCAGCTCACCAACGGCAACACTTGGTCTGGAATGTAATTACATGCTAGCATGTTTAGATCGTTAGTCAGCTTGAGCTAGCTACCGAGCTAGTATACAAACTCGGTAGCACAGAGAAGATCCTCCATATGAAGTTGAGAAATAGTGCATTGTGGGTAGTTTAGAAGATATCCGGAAATGAGTCAATGAATATGTAATGATAAACTGATATGGTTTCATGATTGGCCTCAGCGTTGGTGTGTGGGCTGTGGCAGACACACTCTAGAGACTGTCAGTGTGTTTGGCTAGCCAAGCATAGCCTAGCATTCGTGTAGCATAGAATAACATAGCATTAGCATAGCCTAGCGTTAACATAGCATAGCACAGCTGGGACCTCTGCGGTTTCACTCACCCCGGGAGACCTGTCTCAACAAGCAGCCTGCTCTTAGCTCTTAGAGCCCTCTGATCCCTCTCCTCACCACAGGAAACCACCACTTGGCAGCAGGGCAGGGAGAAACTGGCTCCCAAAGGGGCTCAATTCCGTCTCAATGTGCATTAGAGCAGTTAGGCGTAAACTAGGAGGTGAGGGACACCATAGGGAAGCCATCATGAATCAGTGATTGCATTGCATTGGAATAGGTAGAGGGAAACTGGGGGATTAGGAAACCCACAGGGGCTCTATTCCGCCTCATTCAGCATTCGCGTAGTCATATGATAACAAGGTGGGCGCCATTCCATGGCCTATTGTAATAGGTATGGGGAAACGGGGCGAGGAATCCTGTGAGGGAGAAAAATCCATCTTACTTAGCTTAAGAGTAGTCATAAGGAGCCATTCCATGGCATTGGAAGAGGGAAACTGGGGAGTGAGGGGCCCCGAGAGGACTCCATTCCGGCTAACTCCGCATTGGAGTAGATAGAAGGAAACTCCCATTCCGGCTCGCTGCAGAGCAGGAGTCAAGGCAGGGTTGAAGCCAATTTATGCTTGATCTGACAATGTGGTAGGAGGCTTCGTATGGACGGTGTGCCTCCGGAGGCATGGAGAGGCCAAATCAAGCTCCGCACCGCATCTCGGTGCGCCTCTTAAATGTTATAACAATGCGGAGGGCTCCATATACACTACATGACCAAAGGTATGTGTACACCTGCTCATCTCATTCCAAAATCATGGGCATTAATATGGAGTTGGTCCCCCCTTTGCTGCTATTAAAGCCTCCACCCTTCTGGGAAGGCTTTCAGCTAGATGTTGCAACATTGCTGAGGGAATTGCTTCCATTTAGCTACAATAACATTAGTGAGGTCGGGTACTGATGTTGGGCGATTAGGCTTGGCTCGCAGTTGGCGGTCGAATTCATCCCTAAGGTGTTCGCGGCACCCATAAGGTTTCTCTTTAACCACGAGAGCCAATGAGTAACAGGCTCACCCGCCTGGGTCATTTACCCATAAAGCCCTGCATGTCAGCACACTCTCACAGGAACTTCAGAGAAAGACAAACAGGTTCCACCTCGCTCCAGACAGGGAATGTTCCAATTAACAAATGTTGCTTTTGAAGACAAGGCTAACAAGGAACCTGCCACCCCACCGTCTCTATCCCCCCTCTTCTCTCTCACTGGTTGAACTCTAACCTCATTGGTGGAGAGGTTGAACAGATGGAATGCTGATGGACCGACCAACAGCAGATCAGAGGAATGATCAAACTAACTAGAGTTAGTAGGGGATCTTTTAGAGCACTCATTAAAAAAAATAAAGTAGAATACAGTATGTGTAAAGCAAAATAAACTACGTAGATTATGTAAAAAAAAATACCATTTTGAAGATAAAGTTATCTAGCATCTGCTGTGAAGGCAAACATCTTTGTTTTAACTGCAATAGTTTAACCCCCCGTTAACCCTTTTTGACAACAACAACTGGACTCTGTCATGAAGCCATCTTTGTTTAGAGTGTATAAACTGTATAGAGTACATGAAATTGTGTAAACTACCAAAGAGCACTCCCAAACTGGTCACACACAGTTCTTCACAAACACGGGTCCCGCTCATCCAAACACTCAGAGTGCTGGGTGAATGATTTACTGAACAGCAGGAAGTGAAGGCGGCCATCTTGGATGGTGGATATATGATGGTGGCCCGGTTAGGACATAAATAGTGACCTCACAGAGAGAGGATGTTATCTTAATGGCTCTGAAGACGACAGGAGACAGTGCAGATTGTTTTGAGCTGCTTGTAAAGAAAGACGGATCGTAAAGAAAGAGAGATAGAGTTATGGGGATGGGTCCCAGTCTTGCTTTCTTTCCACAGGCTAAAGGTCTAGAGTTACATTGAAGTCAGCAGGTCTCACTGCTACAGATGTTCAGATGTTCTAGCTTTAAAAAAAAAAACTATTTAGCTATAAAATGACTGTTTGAAAGGAATGTTTGTTCTGTTTTTGGAGTAATTCAAGATTTATTTGAGACTAAATCTGGGATCATTTGAGGCTTCTGGAAGTGAAACATCTGCACATATCCCAGAGTGGGCCTTAAATAACATCTGTGACCAGAGGGGTTGGACAGAATGACTGTGTCATTGACTGTTTAGAAACAGTGACTTCCAACGTGGGATGGTTCAAAGCCACCACCAACGCTACGGAACTCAAACACTCTCATCAGATAATACTTAATTGACTGCCTTTCTCTCAAAACCGAGGAAAGTTCACAGACAGGACACATGATGAGAAATGAAGGGAGGATGAAACACAGCTGTGAGGGGGGAGAGGAGATGTAGAGATGTGTTGGGTGAAGAAAGAGGGACACTTGTTGTTTCCTCTCCAGTCGTCCTTTGTGATTTGTGCGTCTTTTCTTCTCGGATGTCACTCGTGACACCCAAGAATCAAATCAAATCGTATTTGTCACATGCGCCGGATACAACAGATCTTACAGTGAAATGCTTACTTCCATGCATTAACCAACAATGCAGTTTCATGAAAAATAAGTTTAAAGTAAAAAATAGATAAGTACATAAAAAAAAAAAGTAACAAATAATTAAAGAGCAACAGTAAAAGAACAATAGCGTGGACATGTACATGGGGTACCGGGACAGAGTCAAGGTGCGGGGGCACCGGTTAGTCGAGGTAATTGAGGTAATATGTACATGAAGGTAGAGTTAAAGTGACTATGCATAGATAATAAACAGAGAGCATCAGCAGCGTAAAAGAGGGGTGGGGTAAAACAAATAGTCTGGGTAGCCATTTGAATAGCTGTTCAGGAGTCTTATGGCTTGGGGATAGAAGCTGTTAAGAAGTCTTTTGGACCTAGACTTGGCGCTCCGGTACCGCTTGCCGTGAAGTAGCAGAGAGAACAGTCTATGACTAGGGTGGCTGGTGTCTATGACAATTTTTAGGGCCTTCCTCTGACACCGCCTGGTATAGAGGTCCTGAATGGCAGGAAGCTTGGCCCCAGTTATGTATTGGGCCATCCGCACTACCCTCTGTAGTGCCTTGCGGTCGGAAGCTGAGCAATTACCATACAAGGCAGTATACAACCAGTCAGGATGCTCTCGATGGTGTAGCTGTGGAACTTTATGAGGATTTAAGGACCCATGCCAAGTCTTTTCAGTCTCCTGAGGGGGAACAGGCATTGTCATGCTCTCTTCACGACTGTCTTGGTGTATTTGGACCATGATAGTTTGTTGTTGATGTGGACACCAAGGAACTTGAATCTCTCAACCTGCTCCACTACAGCGCCGTCAATGATAATGGGGGCATGCTCGGTCCTCCTTTTCCTGTAGTCCAAAATCATCTCCTTTGTCTTGATCACATTGAGGGAAAGGTTGTTGTCCTGGCACCACACGGCCAAGTCTCTGACCTCCTCCCTATAGGCTATCTCATTGTTGTCAGTGATCAGGCCTACCACTGTTGTATCATCGGCAAAACTTGATGGTGTTGGAGTCGTGCCTGGCCATGCAGTCATGAGTGAACAGGGAGTACAGGAGGGGACAGAGCACGCACCCCTGAGGGGCCCCCATGTTGAGGATCAGCGTGGCAGATGTGTTGTTACCTACCCTTACCACCTGGGGGCGGCCTGTCAGGAAGTCCAGGATCCAGTTGAAGAGGGAGGTGTTTAGTCCCAGGGTCCTTAGCTTAGTCATGAGCTTTGAGGGCACTATGGTGCTGAACGCTGAGCTGTAGTCAATGAATTGCATTCTCACATAGGTGTTCCTTTTGTCCAGGTGGGAAAGGGCAGTGTGGAGTGCAGTAGAGATTGCATCATCTGTGGATCTGTTGGGGCCGTATGCAAATTGGAGTGGGTCTAGGGTTCCTGGGATAAATGTGTTGATGTAAGCTATGACCAGCCTTTCAAATGAATAATTTAGACAGGTTACCTTTGTGTTCTTGGGCACAGGGACTATGGTGGTCTGCTTGAAACATGTTGGTATTACAGACTCGGACAGGGACAGGTTGAAAATGTCAGTGAAGACACTTGCCAGTTGGTCAGCGCATGCTCGCAGTACACGTCCTGGTAATCGATCTGACCCTGTGGCCTTGTGAATGTTGACCTGTTTTAAAGGTCTTACTCACATCGGCTACGGAGAGCGTGCTAACACAGTCGTCCGGAACAGCTGATGCTCTCATGCATGTTTCAGTGTTACTTGCCTCAAAGCGAGCATAGAAGTAATTTAGCTAGTCTGGTAGGCTCGTGTCACTGGGCAGCTCGTGGCTGTGCTTCCGTAATAGTTTGCAAGACCTGCCACATCCGACGAGCGTCAGAGCCAGTGTAGTAGGATTCAATCTTAGTCCTGTATTGATGCTTTGCCTGTTTGATGGTTTTTCGGAGGGCATAGCGGGATTTCTTACAAGCTTCCGGGTTAGAGTTCCGCTCCTTGAAAGCAGCAGCTCTAGCCTTAAGCTCAGTGCGGATGTTGCCTGTAATCCATGGCTTCTGATTGGGGTTTTGACGCACAGTTACTGTGGGGACGACGACATCAATGTACTTATTGATGAAGCCAGTGACTGATGTGGTGTACTCCTCAATGCCATCAGAGGAATCCCGGAACATATTCCAGTCTGTGCTAGCAAAACAGTCCTGTAGCTTCGCATCGGCTTCATCCGACCACTTTTTTATTGACCGAGTCACTGGTGCTTACTACTTTAGTTTTTGATTGTCAGGAGGATAGAATTGTGTTCAGATTTGCCAAATAGAGGGTGAGGGAGAGCTTTGTACGCATCTCTGTGTGTTGAGAATAGGTGGTCTTGAGATTTTAACCCCTCTGGTTGCACATTTAACATGCTGGTAGAAATTCGTCTGGTAGAAGTTTCCCTGCATTAAAGTCCCCGGCCACTAGGAGCGTTGCCTCTGGATGAGCGTTTTCCTGTTTGCTTATGGCCGTATACAGCTCATTGAGTGCGTTCTTAGTGCCAGCATCGGTTTGTGGTGGAAAAAAGACAGCTACGAAGAATATAGATGAAAACTTTCTTGGTAAATAGTGTGGTCTACAGCTTATCATGAGATACTCTACCTCAGGCGAGCAAAACTTTCAGACTTCCTTAGATTTCATGCACCAGCTGTTGTTCACAAATATACATGGACCGCCACCCCTTGTCTTAGCAGAGGCTGCTATTCTAAAAGAGTAAAACCTGCCAGCTGTATGTTATTCACGTCATCGTTCAGCCGCGACTCAGTGAAACATTAGATATTACAGTTTTTTTATGACCCGTTTGTCTTTTCAATTATCGAAATTATTGTAAAAAAAAAATGTATTTCACCTTTATTTAACCAGGTAGGCCAGTTGAGAACAAGTTCTCATTTACAACCGCGACCTGGCCAAGATAAAGCAAAGCAGTGCGACAAAAACAACAACACAGAGTTACGCATGGGTGCAAATGTAGTAGGATTAGGGAGGTAAGGCAATAAATAGGCCATAGTGGTGAAATAATTACAAGTTAGCATTAACACTGGGATAGATAGATGATGTGCAGATGATGATGTGCAAGTAGAGATACTGGGGTGCAAAAAAGCAAAAATAAATAACAATATCGGGATGAGGTAGTTGGGTGGGCTATTTACAGATGGGCTGTGTACAGGTGCATTGATCTGTAAGCTGCTCTGACAGTTGATGCTTAAAGTTAGTGAGGGAGATATAAGTCTCCAGCTTCAGTGATTTTTGCAATTTGTTCCAGTCATCGGCAACAGAGAACTGGAAGGAAAGGCGTCCAAAGGAGGAGTTAGCTTGAGGGATGACCAGTGAAATATACTTGCTGGAGCCCGTGCTACGGGTGCTTGTTGCTATGGTGACCAGTCTGCTGAGTTAAGGCGGGGCTTTACCTAGCAAAGACTTATAGATGACCTGGAGCCAGTGGGTTTGGCGACGAATATGAAGTGAGGGCCAGCCAACGAGAGCATACAGGTCGCAGTGGTGGGTAGTATATGGGGCTTTGGTGACAAAATGGATGGCACTGTGATAGACTATATCTAATTTGCTGAGTAGAGTGTTGGAGGCTATATTGTAAATGACATCGCCAAAGTCAAGGATCTGTAGGATAGTCAGTTTTACGAGGGTATGTTTAGCAGCATGAGTGAAGAAAGCTTTGTTGTGAAATAGGAAGCCGATTCTAGATTTCATTTTGGATTGGAGATGCTTAATGTGAGACTGGAAGGAGTGTTTACAGTCAGAACCGTCCAGAGTGATGATGCTAGTCAGGCGGGCAGCGATCGGTTGAAAAGGATGCATTTAGTTTTACTAGCATTTAAGAACAGTTCGAGGCCATGGAAGGAGTGTTGTATGGCATTGAAGCTCGTCTGGAGGTTTGTTAACACAGTGTCCAAAGAAGGGCCAAAGTATACAGAATGTCGTCTGCGTAGAGGTGCGTAGAAGAGGATCAGAGAATCACCAGCAGCAAGAGCGACATCATTGATATATAAAGAGAAAAGAGTCGCCCAAGAATGCCAGAGGTCCGGACAACAGGTCCTCCGATTTGACACACTGAACTCTATCTGAGAAGAAGTTGGTGAACCAGGCAAGGCAGTCATTTGAGAAAACAAGGCTGTTGAGTCTGCCGATAAGAATACGGCGATTGACAGAGTTGAAAGCCTTGGCCAGGTCGATGAAGACGGCTGCAAAGTACTGTCTTTTATCGATGGATTTTATGATATAATTTAGGACCTTGAGTGTGGCTGAGGTGCACCCATGACCAGCTTGGAAACCAGATTGCATAGCGGAGAAGGTACGGTGGGATTCGAAATGGTCGGAGATCTGTTGTTAACTTGGCTTTCGAAGACTTTAGAAAGGCAGGGCAGGATGGATATAGGTCTATAACAGTTTGGGTCTAGAATGTCTCGCCCTTTGAAGAAGGGGATGACCGCGGCAGCTTTCCAATATTTAGGGATCTCAGACGGTACGAAAGAGAGGTTAAACAGGCTAGTTGCAACAATTGCAGCGGATAATTTTGGAAAGAGAGGGTCCAGATTTTGCCGCTCTTCCAGAATATCAGCTGTCTGGATTTGGGTGAAGGAGAAGTGGGGGGGGGGGGGGGGGGGGCTTGGGCAAGTTGCTGCGGGGGGTGCAGAGCTGGCCGGGGTAGGGGTAGCCAGGTGGAAAGCATGGCTAGCCGTAGAAAAATGCTTATTGAAATTCTCGATTGTCGTGGATTTATCAGTGGTGACAGTGTTTCCTAGCCTCAGTGCAGTGGGCAGCTGGGAGGAGGTGCTCTTTTCTCCATGGACTTTACAGTGTCCCAAAACGTTTTCGAGTCTGTACCACAGGATGCAATTTTCGGTTTGAAAAAGCTAGCTATTGCTTTCCTAACTGACTGTGTATATTGGTTCCTAACTTCCCTGAAAAGTTGCATATCGCGGGGGCTATTCGATGCTAATGAAGTACGCCACAGGATGTTTTTGTGCTGGTCAAGGGCAGTCAAGTCTGGAGTGACCCAAGGGCTGCATCTGTTCCTAGTTCTACATTTTTTGAACGGGGCATGCTTATTTCAGATGGCGAGGAAAGCACTTTTAAAGAATAACCAGGCATCCTCTACTGAAGGGATGAGATTAATATCCTTCCAGGATACCCGGGCCAGGTCGATTAGAAAGGCCTGCTCGCTGAAGTGTTTTAGAGAGCGTTTGACAGTGATGAGGGGTGGTCGTTTGACCGCGGACCCATTACGGAGGCAGGCAATGAGGCAGTGATTGCTGAGATCCTGGTTGAAGACAGCAGAGGTGTATTTAGAGGGCAGGTTGGTCAGGATGATATCTATGAGGGTGCCCGTGTTCATGGATTTGGGGTTGTACCTGGTATGTTCCTTGATAATTTGTGTGAGATTGAGGGCATCTAGCTTAGATTGTAGGACGGCCGAGGTGTTAAGCATCTCCCAGTTTAGGTCACCTAACAGTACGAACTCTGAAGATAAATGGGGGGCAATCAATTCGCATATGGAGTTCAGGGGACAGCTGGGGGCTGAGGGGGGTCTAAAGCAAGCGGCAACAGTGAGAGACTTATTTCTGGAAAGGTGGATTTTTAAAAGTAGAAGGTCAAACTGTTTGGGCACAGACCTGGATAGTATGACAGAACTCTGCAGGCTATCTCTGCAGTAGATAGCAACTCTGCCCCCTTTGCCAGTTCTATCTTGGTGGAAAATGTTGTAGTTGGGGATGGAAATGTCAGAATTTTTGGTGGCCTTCCTAAGCCAGGATTCAGACATGGCAAGGACATCAGGGTTGGCAGAGTGGTCTAAAGCAGTGAATAAAACAAACTTAGGTAGGAGGCTTCTGATGTTAACATGCATGAAACCAAGGCTTTTACGGTTACAGAAGTCAACAAATGATAGTGCCTGGGGAATAGGTGTGGTACTGGAGTCTACAGGGCCTGGGTTAACCTCTACATCACCAGAGGAACAGAGGAGGAGTAGGATAAGGGTACGGCTAAAGGCTATAAGAACTGGTCTTCTAGTACGTTGGGAACAGAGAATAAAAGGAGCAGATTTCTAGGAGTGTGTAGAATAGACTCAGGGCATAATGTACAGACAAGGGTATGGTAGGATGTGAGTACAGTGGAGGTAAACCTAGGCGTTCAATGACGATGAGAGAGGTTTCGTCTCTGGTGGGACCAGTTAAGCCAGGTGAGGTCTCCGCATGTGTGGGGGGTGGGACAAAATAGCTATCTAAGGTAAGGTGAGAGGGACTGAGGGCTCTACAGTGAAATAAAACAATAAGGACTAGCCGAGACAGCAGTAGACAAGGCATATTGACATTAGAGAGCCGCATATTGACATTAGAGAGAGGCATAAATCAGTTACAGGTGTTGATCAGGAGACCTAAGACAACAACGGGTAAATGGCGATGAATGGGCAGAGCGGGTCAGTTAGGTACATACAGGACCGGAGTTCGAGGCTGGGGACGACGGATAAACAAAATGAGGTACGGTGTTATTAAAACAGTCCAGGCAGCATCAGCTGTGTAGCCGAGTGATCATAGTGTCCAAAGAACAGCAATAGGTGATTCAGGGAGCCGTTCAGTAGTCAGTACTACGCTAGGCGAGTGGAAGACACGGCGCTTAGAAAGCTAGTGGGCCAGAGCGAGAAGATGGGTCTTTGGCGACATCGCAATGGAAAAGCCCATTGAGACCACATCGGGCGACCACGTCAGCAGACCAGTCATGATGGATCAGTGGGGCTCTGCGTCGACAACAAAGGGTCCAGGCCAATTGGCAAAAGAGGTATTGTAGCCCTAGAATTAGCTGGTATATGGGCCTAGCTCGTGGCTAGCTCAAGGCTAACTGGTGCCTGCTTCAGGACAGAGGTGTTAGCTAACAGTAGCCACTCGGTAGTAGCTAGCTTGCTGCGATGATCCGGTGTAATGATCCAGAGTGGCAGGAATCCGGTGATGTGGTAGAGAGAAGCAGTCCGATATGCTCTGGGCTGATATAATTTTCCCTCCACCACCAAACTTTACAGTTGGCACAATGCATTCGGGCAGGTAGCGTTCTCCTGGCATCCGCCAAACACAGATTTGTCCGTCTTACTGCCAGATGGTGAAGCGTGATTCGTCACTCCAGAGAACGTGTTTCCACTGCATGGTGATCTTAGGCTTGTGTGCGGCTGCTCGGCCATGGAAGCCCATTTAATGAAGCTCCAGATGAACAGTTATTGCGCTGACGTTGCTTTCAGAGGCAGTTTGGAACTTGGTAAGGAGTGTTGCAACCGAGGACAGACCATTTTTACGCTTATCAGCACTCGGCGGTCCCATTCTGTGAGCTTGTGTGGCCTACCACTTTCAGATGAGCTGATGTTGCACCTAAACGTTTCCACTTAACAATAACAGCACTTACAGTTGACCGGGGCAGCTCTAGCAGGGCAGAAATTTTACAAACTGACTTGTTGGAAAGGTGTCATCCTCTGACGGTGCCACGTTGAAAGTCACTGAGCTCTTCAGTAAGGCCATTCTACTGCCAATGTTGGTTCCATTTGTGGTTTGACCTCAAGTCTCCACAAAACACCCTCCTTCACCCAACTCTAAAACAGACCTCCCCTACTCCTATCCTTCCAACAACCGATTCCAATGTAATCAGTGGAATTCAGAGTTCAGAGTTAGGCAGCATCCAAAACGGTACCTTATTCCCTTTATAGTGCACTACTTTTGACCAGGGCCCATATGAATAGGGTGCCATTTGTGACACAGACTTTCCCTTCCTTTCTACTTTTGACCAGGGCCCACATGAATAGGGTGCCCTTTGTGATACATCCTTCCACTTTCTCTCGTTGTAGACAAAGCTGCTCAAATCCTGAGTGGCTATATGGCTCCCTCAATCACCTCGTCTTATCAGTTAGTTGACCTTCCTAAAATCATCAAACCTTCAAATTACCACTCTAACGCTTCACAGATATACTCTAAACTATCCTGAACCACAGGTCACAGGCCCTTTCCCTTTATGACACATTTCTGTTCTGTTCCGTCCCACCAGAAAGGAATGTTGGGATGGTTTACGTAATATACCAAGGAACCCGTCTAAATCCTCACCTCACGTTAGCTACCTGTGACCCCTGACCTCTGAACTACAAATGATCCCAACATCTGCGGTTTTCAGTGACCCTGCCAGCAAGGATTTATGGGTATTGCAGTTATTTAGTCATTTATAGATATTCCTTTCTCATGCTGCAGGGGGAGAGAGAGGGAGAGAGATCACATGGGAGAGGGAGGCAGCCAGTGGCTCAGAGAGGGGGAGGAGGTGGGAGAGAAGAGGAAAAGGGGGTAGGAAAGAAGGAGATGTGGAGGGAAAGTAAGATGAAGTGGAGGAAAGGACAGGCTAAGAGGGAGAGGAAAAGAGAAAGAGAGTAAGAGAAATATATAGTGAAAAGGATAGATGTAGGAGACGAGGTTAGAGTGGCGAGAAGGAAGAGAGAGAAAGAGAGGGATAGACAGAGAGGAGAAGGAGTGGAGGGGGTAGACAGGTGGGTGACCCTGCTAGAGCCTAGGGGGCGAGTTACTGATGGGAGGTGTTGGGGGGAGGGGGGCGTCGCTGATGATATAAGGGTGAGCATTGAGGAATGCTGATGAGTTGTCGCCCCTAGCAACAGTTCATTAGCCCTTCAGACGCAGTTTCAGCCTGGACCTGTCCCTGTTACCGGTCGGGAATGTCCCAGGAATGGGAATGCTTTGGGAATGCTTTCCTCCAGGGGAAAAACACCTAGCGAGTCACTGCCTTAGGTAGAAGTTGACCGTATTAACCTCCTAATGCACAGTCAGATATTTCATCATTTTAAGCACTGATCCAGGTTCAAAATTACAGAGACATCACCTTAACTTCCTAATGGTAAAGGTTAGGTTTGAGTGTTGAGTAACCTGACCCCAGATCTGTTTAATTGAACTGAAAGGGCAACTAGCACCTGTAGCTCTGCTCCCATTCCGATTCTAGAACATGGTTTAGGGGGAGACAGTGGAATATGCTATGTAATCCCTAAAAGAAAGCTTGGCAGGAATGTACAGAATTATTGTACATACAGAATAATAAAGTAAGCAGAGTTATGTTATAAGTCAATTTCCAAAGCTAGAACATTCAAGTAATATAATGCGTTGGAGTCAATACTGAGATTTGCACAATACTGGGAAATGTAACGTTTACGGACAACCATCCATTCAGTCTGTCCCACATAAGCTACATATGGGTGTACACTCTTCTAATACTTCTCTTACCCACCTTCTTCTCTTTCTTTTATATGCTGTATCTTTCCCTCCCCCATTCCCTTTCTCCAACTCTTTGTCATGACCAAGAGGCACAGCGGCCTAAGTTCGGCCGGGAGTTCCATAGGGCGGCGCACAATTGTCCCAGCGTCGTCCGGGTTAGGGGAGAGTTTGGCGCGGGGTAGGCCGTCATTGTAAATAACAATTTGTTCTTAACTAAGTTGACTAGTTAAATAAAGGTTAACATTTTCACTTTTTTTTATTTTAAGAAATGTATACAGTACAGTAGCACACTAATCATTATTCTCTGATAGAAAGCTTTCTCTCCATTCTTCCTCTCCTCTGGCCAACACACACACACACAGTGAGTTAGCTAATGCGTTAGCTAGCGGAGGCTATTTTAGGAACAGAGAGCCAACTAAATAAATATGTAGAGCAACTGGTGGCTCTGTTGACAAACACAGTTGCTGACCGGCCAGTGTGTGTGTGTGTGTGTGTGTGTGTGTGTGTGTGTGTGTGTGTGTGTGTGTGTGTGTGTGTGTGTGTGTGTGTGTGTGTGTGTGTGTGTGTGTGTGTGTGTGTGTGTGTGTGTGTGTGTGTGTGGCAGGGTGGGGACAATGTGACAATGGGCATCTGTCTTCCTCATTAGTGAGCTAGATGCCTTTGGGCACGGTAGAAAGACAGTGGCTGTGTCCCTATTCCCTATAGCCCATAAGCCTCTGGTAAAAAGTAGTGCAGTATTTAGGGAATAGGGTGCCATTTTGGACAATGCCAAGGGCAGGAACAAAGCCAGATGGACTTCTATGTACAAGCGAGATAGCTACAGTAGGCCTATTCAACTGAGGCCTAGTGAGCTAGCTACAGTAGGAATTCCATTCACAACCGGGGGATCTCTGGCTAGAAAGGTCATTTTCATTCAAGAAGAAAGCTAATAATGAAGCTGAGTCTGTTAGATAACAAAGCTTTTGCTAGTGGTTATGTCACTAGGTGGCTGTAAGGCTTTGTAGTAGAGAATGGAGATGTAGCGTCATATGCTACATTGTTAGTGCTCTTTGATTGCTAGCACTGCAAAGCAGGCCAAGTAGGTCTACAGTGGCATAGTGTTAAGCTAATTCTTTATTAGCAGGCCAAGTAGGCCTACAGTGGCATAGCACTAAGCACATTATTTTAGTAGCAGGCCAAGTAGACCTACAGTAGCAAAGCGCTTAGCTAGCTCAGGATGAATTCTCAGTCAGGGTTAGACCACTGAAGCTAACCAATGCTAGCTGGGTTAGCGGGCAAGCCCCAGCAGTGTTATGGGTGCTGGGCCAACTGACTGTTACTGAGTGACTTATCTACCTGTATCCTTTCAGAGCCTATTAAAACCCAGGGCCCATATCCACAGTGTAGAGTAGACAATTGGTCGTAAATGCTGAAAATTGAGACATTATACTCCTACTTTTATGGGTAAAAATAAAAGCTATGCATGAAGCCTTTTTAGTCAGAAGAGTCCCACCTAGTCGACAGATATTCAGGATACCTCATAAGCTATCCTAACCAGTTAAGAGTTACCAGCAGGTGTCTTGACAATGGAAAAATGCAGCGAATCAGTGGTTCCTGCGCCACATGCAATTGCTTTGGAGTTGTTAAAAGAATGTTTTGATATTTGGATTTTGATCAATCCATAAATAATCTCTAGACCAACATGCAACAGTACCTCTTGCCCTTTATACAATAATTTCACAAGGCCTATTTCAAATGATATGCCTGAATATTTACAACCACTACGCTAAAAAATAAACAGGTTTTTATTTTGATTATTTTATTACCTACAGCATGTTATTTCAACTTATCCCTTTGGAGTGTAACATCATGTTGTTAAAAACGTTGCCTATAAGTTGAGCAACTGAAAGCATCTAGGACTTTTGTTAACTTTGATTGTGTTCAATGAAAATTATAGACCTTCTAAACTTTGAGTGCTTCAGCGAGCAGGCCTTTCTAATCAACCTGGCCCGGGTATCCTGGAAGGATACTGACCTCATTCCGTCAGTAGAGGATGTCTGCTTATTCTTTAAAAGTGCTTTCCTCACCATTTTAAATAAGCATGCCCCATTCAAAAAATGTAGAACCAGGAACAGATATAGCCCTTGGTTCACTCCAGACTTGACTGCCCTTGACCAGTACAAAAACATCCTGTGGCGTACTTCATTAGCATCGAATAGCCCCCGCGATATGCAACTTTTCAGGGAAGTTAGGAACCAATATACACAGAAAATTGCATCCTGTAGCACAAATTCCAAAACGTTCTAGGACACTAAAGTCCATGGAGAATAAGAACACCTCCTCCCAGCTGTCCACTGCACTGAGGCTAGGAAACACTGTCACCACCGATAAATCCACGATAATCGAGAATTTCAATAAGCATTTTTCTACGGCTGGCCATGCTTCCACCTGGCTACCCCTACCCCGGTCAACAGCTCTGCACCCCCACAGCAACTTGCCCAAGCCTCCCCCATTTCTCCTTCACTCAAATCCAGATAGCTGATGTTCTGAAAGAGCTGCAAAATCTGGACCCCTACAAATCAGCTGAACCAGACAATCTGGACCCTCTCTTTCTAAAATGATCCGCCGCAATTGTTGCAACACCTATTACTAGCCTGTTCAACCTCTCTTTCATATCGTCTGAGATCCCCAAAGATTGGAAAGCTGCCTCGGTCAACCCCCTCTTCAAAGGGGGAAACACTCTAGACCCAAACTTCTACAGACCTATATCTATCCTACAGATCAAACAGATCACAGACGATTTCGAATCCCACTGTACCTTCTCCGCTATGCAATCTGGTTTCCGAGCTGGTCACGGGTGTAACTCAGCCACACTCAAGGTCCTAAACGATATCATAACCGCCATCGATAAAAGACAATACTGTGCAGCCGTATTCATCGTCCTGGCCAAGGCTTTCGACTCTGTCAATCACCTCATTCTTATCGGCAGACTCAACAGCCTTGGATTCTCAAATGACTGCCTCGCCTGGTTCACCAACTTCTTCTCAGATAGAGGTCCATGTGTCAAATCGGAGGGTGTTGTCCGGACCTCTGGCAGTCTCTATGGGGGTGCCACAAGGTTCAATTCTCGGGCCGACTCTTTTCTCTGTATACATCAATGATGTCGCTCTTGCTGCTGGTGATTCTCTGATCCACCTCTACGCAGACAACACCATTCTGTATACTTCTGGCCCTTCTTTGGACACTGTGTTAACAAACCTCCAGACAAGCTTCAATGCCATACAACACTCCTTCCGTGGCCTCCAACTACTCTTAAAAGCAAGTAAAACTAAATGCATCCTTTTCAACCGATCGCTGCCCACACCAGCCCGCCCAGCATCACTACTCTGGACGGTTCTGACTTAGAATATGTGGACAACTACAAATACCTAGGTGTCTGGTTAAACTGTAAACTCTCCTTCCAGACTCACGTTAAGCATCTCCGATCCAAAATTAAATCTAGAATCGGCGTCCTATTTCGCAACAAACCATTCTTCACTCATGCTGCTAAACATACCCTCGTAAAACTGACTATCCTACAGATCCTTGACTTCGGCGATGCCATTTACAAAATATCCTCCAACACTCTACTCAGCAAATTGGATGCAGTCTATCACAGTGCCATCCGTTTTGTCACCAAAGCCCCCTATACTACCCACCACTGAGACCTGTATGCTCTCGTTGGGAAAATAAAGTTACAAAAAAAATGTATGCAGCATTTTATGCAACATTATCGGCAAGTGACTTGATGCCTACTGTTCTAAAGCAATTTAATGTTGCTAAATGGAAGTGACAAGTGTGTTGATACAATGGTGTAACGCGCCGTTTAGAGGATTCAGAGAGTGGACTGTCAACTTATGAAAGTTAAGGCCTCCCGGGTGGCGCAGTGGTCTAGAGCACTGCATCGCAGTGCTAACTGCGCCACCAGAGTCTCTGGGTTCGCCCCCAGGCTCTGTCGCAGCCGGCCGCGACCGGGAGGTCCGTGGGGCGACGCACAATTGGGCTAGCGTCGTCCGGGTAAGGGAGGGTTTGGCCGGTAGGGATTTCCTTGTCTCATCGCGCTCCAGCGACTCCTGTGGCGGGCTGGGCGCAGTGCGTGCTAACCAAGGGGGCCAGGTGCACGGTGTTTCCTCCGACACATTGGTGCGGCTGGCTTCCGGGTTGGAGGCGCGCTGTGTTAAAGAAGCAGTGCGGCTTGGTTGGGTTGTGCTTCGGAGGACGCATGACTTTCGACCTTCGTCTCTCCCGAGCCCGTACGGGAGTTGTAGCGATGAGACAAGATAGTAATTACTAGCGATTGGATACCACGAAAATTGGGGAGAAAAGGGGATAAAATTTATAAAAAAAAAAAAAAAAAAAAAAAAAAAAAAAAAAAAAAAAAAAAAAAAACTTATGAAAGTTAAGACCAGACAGAGGCAGCATACAGGAGCTCTACAATATGTATTTTTGACAGGCAACCACCATCTCAATTATCTCTTAATCAATCACTAACATCCAATTCCAATCCTTACATTCGTCCCCCTCTGACCTAGAAATGTCCTCGTTTCTTAATTTCAAGAGACATTATGGTTATTTAGTTGCACAATATTGAAATACTTTATATGTAATTACAAAAAAACTATCCTGATAGTAATGAGAAAGCTTAGACATGGAAAAAGCATGTTTTTTTCTCTTCTGAAAATTGCACCTGTAATTTTTTTTACAGCTACACATTTAACAACAAATGCCACTGACAAAATATTTCAATAGCAGAAAACACCAACAGTGTAAATTAAACATTTAGTCTGTATAATATCTTATCTTCTTTTTACATATCTTATCTTCTTTTTTATTTTTTAATCTTGAACCACCAAAGTCCACGAGGATGGTCTAGTAGTCCCATGTGCAGACCACATGCACACCACAGGACCATGTCTGCGTGCACACTCATCCTCAAGACCTACTTCGGTTCCATATAGCCAAAGTCACCCAGTGGAGGCTCCTCAGAGGAGGAGAGGGAGGACCATCCTCCTCAGTGAATTTCTTAAAAATCAAAATAGTGATACATTCAAAAAGTTATCCTTTTTAGATGAAACTATATTAAATATATTCACGTAACCAAATAATTGATTAAAACACATTGTTTTGCAATGAAGGTCTACAGTAGCCTCAGGACTGTAGGGTAGCACCATAGTGTAGCCGGAGGACAGCTATCTTCCTTCCTCCTCTGGGTACATTGACTTTAATACAAAACCTAGGAGGCTCATGGTCTCACTCCCTTCCATTGACTTACACTGTAATTTTGACAACTTCTGGAGGATGTTCTCCAAACTATCAGAGCTCTTGCAGAATGAACTGACATGTTGTCCACCCAATCAAAGGATCAGGGAATGAATCTAGTACTGAAAGCATAAGCTACAGCTAGCTAGCACTTCCTTGCATAATGTGTGCTGAGTAGTTGACTCAAAGAGAGAAAGACAATAGTTGAACAGTTTTGAACAAATTCATTTGTTGCAAAATTAAGGAGAAGCAAGAGAGAGAGAGCTGGCTGTATTTTGGTTGTATTTTTTATTTGTTTAACTTTCACTTAGCTAGCAAATGCAGCCAGCTAGTTTAGCCTACTTAAACAGATTATGATGCTATTTTAGTTAGCTGGCTATGGCTATCCAACACAGGAACTCTTTCAAGTCAAGCTAAAGTTTTAGTTGTATTAATTATTGCTACCGGGGTCTGCTGGTGTACCTTTTAACTTGTTTGGGATAGGGAGCAGTATTTTGACGTCCGGATGAAAAGCGTGCCCAAAGTAAACTGCCTGTTACTCAGGCGCAGAAGCTAGGAGATGCATATAATTGGTAGATATGGATAGAAAAAATAAAACTGTTAAAATGATGTCTGTGAGTTTAACAGAACTGATATGGCAGGCGAAACCCAGAGGACATACCACCCCCCCAAAAATGTGCAGCCTTCCACTATTTTCAATGGCTCTCACTTTTATTATAAGGGGAAGTCCTCCCAGATTGCAGTTCTGAGGGCTTCCACTAGATGTCAATAGTCTTTAGAAATAGTTTCAGGCTGATTTTTGGAAAAATGAGCCAGAAATTGTAGTTTTTCTAGGTGGCTCCCATTTTGGCTGTAGTGTTTTCAAGCGTGTGAATGAGAGCGTGTTCTTTGGTATTTTTCTCCGGTAAAGACAATAACAATTCTCCGTCTTAAATTCTATTGTTTATTTACGTATTAGGGTACCTAAGGTGTGATTATAAACGTTGTTTGACTTGTTTGGAAAAGTTTATTAGTAACGTTTGGGATTCATTTTGTATGCATTTTGATGGAGGGAAACTGGGTAGATTATTGACTGAAGCGCGCCAACTAAACAGATTTTTATGGATATAAAGAAGGACATTATCTAACAAAAGGACCATTTGTGATGTAACTGGGACCTTTTGGAGTGCCAACAGAAGAAGACCATCAAAGGTAAGGCATTTATTATATCGTTATTTCTGATTTTCGTGTCGCACCTGCCTGGTTGAAATATGTTTTTCATGGTTTTGTATGCGGGGCGCTGTCCTCAGATAATCGCATGGTGTGCTTTCGTTGTAAAGCCTTTTTGAAATCTGACACAGCGGCTGGATTAACAAGAAGTTAAGCTTTATTTTGATGTATTACACTTGTGATTTTATGAAAGTTAAATATTTATAATCCTGTAGTTTGAATTTCGCGCTCTGCAATTTCACCGGATGTTGTTGAGGTGTCCCGCTTGCGGCACGCCTTTCCCAAAGAGTTAAACTGCTTATGCAGCTAGCTAGTTTAGCCTACTAAAACACCTGTCTCAAACAGAGAGGGATGCTATGTTAGCTAGCTGGCTATGGCTACCCAGCACTGGAACTCTTTCAAGTCAAGGTAAGCTTTTGGTTTTATAAATGTATTGCCACCAGGGCACGTCGGTATAACTGCTGAACTGATTTCTGACTGTACACTGCACTGCATGAATGTAGCCGTAGGTTTACAAACGTGTTAGTTCCAATAGTTCTAGTTGACTATGATGTGACAACGATGTTGGCTGTGTGTAGCGGTTAGCGGTCATGATATGAAGGTTTGGCTTGGAAAGGTTTATTCGCCTGTTGTGTTGTGCACTGAAGTCCACAAGTGAAGGGAAAAGGTGAGAGGAGGAGAATGGCATAGATTGTTGTGAGAAGGAATTATATGTACAACGAGCTAAGGGATCATGCTGTTTTTATGTGGCTGCTATGAAAGTGAACTGTTTGGAAGCTTCACCAACTGGTAGCCCGACCGACGGGTTTGGCGGATACCAGAACGCTACCTGCCTGAATGCATAGTGCCCTGTAAAGTTTGCTGGAGGAGGAATAATGGTCTGGGACTGTTTTTCGTGGTTCAGGCTAAGCACCTTAGTTCCATTGAAGGGAAATCTTAATGCTACAGCATACAATGGCATTCTAGACGATTTCGTGCTTCCAACTTTGTGACAACAGTTTGGAGAATACCCTTTCATGTTTCACCTTGACAATGCCCCCTTGCACAAAGCGCAGTCCATACAGAAGGTTTGTTGAGATTGTTGTGGAAGAACTTGACTGGCCTGCACAGAGCCCTGACCTCAACCCCATCGAACACCTTTGGGATGAATTAGAACGCCGACTGTGAGCCAGTCCTAATCGCCCAACATCAGTGACCAACCTTACTAATGCTCTTGTGGCTGAATGGAAGCAACATCTAGTGGAAAGCCTTCCCAGAAGAGTGGAGGCTGTTTTAGCAGCAAAGGGGGGAACAACTCCATATTAATGCCCATGGTTTTGGAATGAGATCTTCAACGAGCAGGTGTATCTCCGAGTTCTGTGCTCAGCTCTTTTGGCACCAGTTGCTCTCTGTGTATTATGCAATGCGTCCATATGGCAGAGGGAGACACATTCATAACTAGAGTGCAGAGGCCTTCCCGTCGTCCCGCCATAGATAGAGCCCAGTCTGTGCAAAAGCCCACCATTCGATCCCATATGGAATCTGTTTTTCGTCAATATAGCCACGCTGCACACTGAACATCCCCTATGCCGTTTCATGCCCGGGAATCGTGAGACGGAAAAATATGTCCTCGTCAATAGCATCTCCCGACATGTATGGCGAACAAAAGTCAATGCATGGGCATCTCGGCCCTCACAGCTAACATCCTTTTGGAGAAAGCAAGCTGTGGAGCTTGTTCAGTCAGTTTCCTTCTGATTGCTAGCTGACAAAGGTATTGATGTGAGTTTCTGTGCATCTGTTTTCACAATATCAATTGCAGCCGGTAATATCCAAGTCTCCGCAATAGTCTGCGGTTTCATAACTTATCGGACCAAGCCATTCGCCATGGGAATGATTCAAGTGCAACAGTCAAGTGCTGCCTTTTCCCATGATCAAAGGGTACTTCCTCTCTGGTTGAATTTTAGATTTTATATTTGAATAATTTCCGCTTAGATTTAGGTTAAGAGGAACCACATTCCAATGATTTTGAGATGCAAATACGATCTTATAATATATATACACATTTCCAGGATTTTGGAAATTCTCCCGCGACTCCATTTTTATATCAGGCGCCGCCTAGTTTGGGAACCGCTGTTCTGAACAAACCATTTTCTCCTTTTAAACAGCATGCTTCCACCCTATCAATAAGGGGAGATGCGCTGTGAAAAGGGCTCTTTTTGTTAGCTCTAAGCATATGCAATGTCTGCCTACAAATGTAAATTGTTTTGGGGACTTCCACACAAAATTACTTTACTTGTTTTACGTTTAAGGAAGTGTGTAAATTGTGTTTTTTTAATCGTACAGCTATGAAAGTTATATATTTAGATCCGCCTGGGTGGAATCCAGTGAGTCCTCAGCCATGATTTTGGAATGAGATGTTCAACGAGCAGGTGTCCACATACACTACTTGACCAAAAGTATCTCTCTATTATGTGTGGCTATACTTTGGAACAGATTTCCAAAATTAAATCACTTGGAGCTGATTTTCTGGTCTTTTTACAGTCTTTATTACAAAATATATATATTTCACCTTTATTTAACCAGGTAGGCTAGTTGAGAACAAGTTCTCATTTGCAACTGCGACCTGGCCAAGATAAAGCAAAGCAGTTCGACACATACAACACAGAGTTACACATGAAATAAACAAACATACAATCAATAATACAGTAGAAAAATCTATATACAGCCTGTGCAAATGAGGTAGGATAAGAAAGATAAGTTAACAAATAGGCCATGGTGGAAAAGTAATTACAATATAGCAATTAAACACTGGAATGGTAGGATGTGCAGAAGATGAAGGTACAAGTTGAGATACTGGGGTGCAAAGGAGCAAGATAAATAAATAAATAAATAAATACAGGATGAGGAAGAGGTAGATTGTATGGGCTATGTACAGGTGTAGTGATCTGTGAGCTGCTCTGACAGATGGTGCTTAAAGCTAGTGAGGGAGGTACGTCTCCAGCTTCAGAGATTTTTGCAGTTCGCTCCAGTCATTGGCAGCAGAGAACTGGAAGGAGAGGCGGCCAAAGGAAGAATTGGCTTTGGGGGTGACCAGTGAGATATACCTGCTGGAGCGCGTGCTACGGGTGGGTGCTGCTATGGTGACCAGTGAGCTGAGATAAGGCGGGGCTTTACCAAGCAAAGACTTGTAGATTATGTCCAACAATTATGATTTATTTGCTCAGAAAAATTGTGGGTCCAAACAAAATCACCTGTGGGCCGCAAGTTGGGGAACCCTGCCATAGGAAAACGCTTTGAAAAACCCTTTTTGGTTTCAGGTTTAGAACCCTTTTTGGATTCCATGTAGGAACCTTTCCACAGAGGGTTCTATGTGGAACCAAAAAGGGTTCTCGCTGGAACCAAAAAGGTGGTTATCCTATTGGGAATAGAGGTCAACAGATTAATCGGAATGGCCGATTAATTAGGGCCGATTTCAAGTTTTCATAACAATCGGTAATCGGCATTTTTGGACACCGATCATGGCCGATTACATTGCACTCCACGAGGAGACTGCGTGGCAGGCTGACTACCTGTTATGCGAGTGCAGCAAGGAGCCAAGGTAAGGTGCTAGCTAGCATTAAATGTATCTTATAAAAAACAATCAATCTTAACATAATCACTAGTTATCTACACATGGTTGATGATATTACTAGTTTATCTAGCTTGTCCTGCATTGCATATAGTCGATGCGGTGCCTGTTAATTTATCATTGAATCATAGCCTACTTCGCTAAACGGGTGATTTAACAAGCGCATTCGCGAAAAAAGCACTGTCGTTGAACCAATGTGTACCTAACCATTAACATCAACGCCTTTCTTAAAATCAACACACAAGTATATATTTTTAAATCTGCATATTTAGTTAATATTGCCTGCTAACATGAATTTCTTTTAACTAGGAAAATTGTGTTACTTCTCTTGCGTTCTGTGCAACAGAGTCAGGGTATATGCAGCAGTTTGGGCCGCCAGGCTCGTTGCGAACTGTTTGAAGACTATTTATTCCTAAAAAGGCCGGCCAACTTCGCCAAACGGGGGTTGATTTAACAAAAGCGTATTTGCGAAAAAAGCACAATCGTTGCACGAATGTACCTAACAATAAACATCAATGCCTTTCTTAAAATCAATACACAGAAGTATATTTTATTAAACCTGCATATTTAGCTAAAAGAAATCCAGGTTAGCAGGCAATATTAAACTAGGGAAATTGTGTCACTTCTCTTGCGTTCATTGCACGCCGCCTGGCTCGTTGTGAACTAATTTGCCAGAATTTTATGTAATTGTGACATAACATTGAAGATTGTGCAATGTAATAGGACTATTTAGACTTATGGATGCCACCCGTTAGATAAAATACGGAACGGTTCCGTATTTCACTGAAAGAATAAACGTTTGCTTTCGAAATGACAGTTTCCGGATTTGATCATATTAATGACCTAAGGCTCGTATTTCTGTGTGTTATTATGTTATAATTAAGTCTATGATTTGATATTTGATAGACCAGTGGTAGGCAGCAGCAGGCTCGTAAGCATTCATTCAAACAGCACTTTCGTGCGTTTGCCAGCAGCTCTTCGCTTTGCTTCAAGCTGTTTATGACTTCAAGCCTATCAACTACCGAGCTAGTTAGCGGGGTGCGCGCTAATAGTGTTTCAAATGGTGACGTGACTCGCTCTGAGACCTTGAAGTAGTTGTTCCCCTTGCGATGGGTAACGATGCTTCGAGGGTAGCTGTTGTCGATGTGTTCCTGGTTCGAGCCCAGGTAGGGGCGAGGAGAGGGACGGAAGCTATACTGTTACACTGGCAATACTAAAGTGCATATAACAACATCCAATAGTCAAAAGTATATGAAATACAAATGGTATAAAGAGAAATAGTCCTATAATAACTACAACTTAAAACTTCTAACCTGGGAATATTGAAGACTCATTTTAAAAGGAACCACCAGCTTTCATATGTTCTCATGTTCTGAGCAAGGAACTTAAACGTTAGCTTTTTTATATGGCACATATTGCATTTTTACTTTCTTCTCCAACACTTTGTTTTTGCATTATTTAAACCAAATTGAATTATTTATTTGAGGCTAAATAGATTGTATTGGTGTATTATATTAAGTTGAACTAAAAGTGTTCATTCAGTATTGTTGTAATTGTCATTATTACAGCAACAACAAAAATAATAATAATTAAAATCGGCCGATTAATCGGCATCTGCTTTTTTTGGTCCTCCAATAATTGGTATCGGTATCGGCGTTGAAAAATCATAATCGGTCGACCTCTAATTGGGACAGCTGAAAAACCCTTTTGGCACCCTATTCTTTCTAAGCATGTATGGGCCCCGGTCAAAAGTAGTGCACTATACAGGGAATAGGGTGCCATTGGGGAGGCAGCCTGTGAATTACCTTATCCATCAGTGGAAAGAATAGCTCAGAGCAGAAGGTAAGGGAGGGAAGGAGGGATGAACAGAGGAAGGATGATGTAGCCGGCTGGGTGGATTACCTGGCCTGGCATGAGCTGGGGAACAAGGGATGAAATGAGACGAATAGAGGGATGGAAAAAGGGAGGGAGGAAGCTAAATTACAGGGTAAAAAGAAGGGAACACACAGAGGGAGGGTTCTACATGGCTGGTAACATTGACACAGGTCTATCAGCTGCACCATAGCGTGTGTGTGTGTGTCCCCTAAATGATGGGTTGTGTTGTGGCTGGATCCTCCTAGCTCCTAGCTTTATACAAGGCTGTTTGTGGTTATGATGGTTTATTACATGCTATAAACACACGCATTAACGTTTCTGAAGTCTTACCATAAGGTTTATAATGCAGTCTCTCTTATTATGAGGCTAAAATGTTTGCTCTCTATAGCCAACTTTAGCTATAGGGTCACAGCATTAAAAAACTTTGTAAATGACTTTAGTCTACCTAGGGCAAAGAAGAGAAGATTAGTTTCCCTTGCACAGGCACTTTACTTTTTATATTTGTTATGAATCGTATTAGGGTGAGATGATTGAAGTAATGATGTTGTAGGAATCATAAGGATCATCAAAGCAAAGATGGACCGGATCTGTTGGTTTAGCTTAAAAACAGGCCTATAGGGGGATCTATTGAGGCCATGTAAACTATCTACTGAAACACAAAGAGAGAGAGGGAGAGAGAGACAAACTCTGCAAGGAGGGGTGGTGGTGCCGAGAGATAGAGAGAGAAGGGAGAAGGGGGGAAATGGCCAGAGGGTCGCTGGCATTAAGAGAGAAAAGACTCGCCATGTCCGACAAGCTAAGACAACACTTCCACCCAAAACCAAAATGGCGTCCCACCTCACTCACTGCCAAGAATAAATCAAATCAAACTTTATTTGTCACATGCGCCGAATACAAGTGTAGACTTTACCATGAAATGCTTACTTACAAGCCCTTAACCAACAGTGCAGTTCAAGAAGAGTTAAGATATTTACCAAATAAACTAAAGTAAAAAATAATAAAAAGTAACACAATAACGAGGCTATATACATGGGGGTACTGGTACCGATTCAGAGTGTGAGGTTCAGAGTGTGGGGGTACAGGTTAGAGGTAATTTGTACATGCCGGTAGGGGTGAAGTGACTATGCATAGATAATAAACAGCGAGTAGCAGCAGTGTACCAAACAAATGGAGTGTGGGGGGGGGGGGGGGGGTCAATGTAATAATTGATAAATTGTTCAGCAGTCTTATGGCTTGGGGGTATAAGCTGTTAAGGAGCCTTTTGGTCCTACACTTGGCGCTCCGGTACTGCTTGCCGTGCTGTAGCAGAGAAAACAGTCTATGACTTGGGTGACTGGAGTCTCTGACAATTTTATGGGCTTTCCTCTGACACCGCCTATTATGTACTGTAGGTCCTGGATTGCAGGAAGCTTGGCCCCAGTGGTGTACTGGGCCATACGCACTACCCTCTGTAGCGCCTTATGGTCAGATGCCAAGCAGTTGCCATACCAGGCGGTGACGCAACCGGTCGGGATGCCCTCGATGTTGCAGCTGTGGAACTTTTTGAGGATCTGGGTCCCATGCCAAAACTGTTCAGTCTCCTGGGGGGGGGGGGGGGGGGGGGGGGGGGGGGTTTGTTGTGCCCTCTTCACGACTGTCTTGGTGTATTTGGACCATGATAGATCGTTGGTGATGTGGACACCAAGGAACTTGAAACTCTCGACCCGCTCCACTAAAGCCCCGTTGATGTTAATGGGGGCCTGTTCGGCCTGTCTTTCCTGTAGTCCACGATCAGCTCCTTTGTCTTGCTCACATTGAGGGAGAGGTTTTTGTCATGGAACCACACTGCCAGTTCTCTGACCTCCTCCCTATAGGCTGTCTCATCATTGTCGGTGATCAGGCACTGTTGTGTCGTCAGCAAATTTAATGATGGTGTTGGAGTCGTGTTTGGCCACACAGTCGTGGGTGAACAGGGAGTACAGGAGGGGACTAAGTACACACCCCTGAGTGGCCCCAGTGTTGAGGATCAGCATGGCAGATGGGTTGTTGCCTATCCTTACCACCTGGGGGCGGCCCGTCAGAAAGTCCAGGATCCAGTTGCAGCGGGAGGTGTTTAGTCCCAGGGTCCTTAGCTTGGTGATGAGTTTCGTGGGTACTATGGTGTTGAACTCTGAGTTGTAGTCAATGAACAGCATTCTCACATAGGTGTTCCTTTTGTCCAGGTGGGAAAGGGCAGTGTGGAGTGCAATTGAGATTGCGTCATCTGTGGATCTGTCCAATCTCCAATTGGAGTGGGTCTAGGGTATCCGGGAGGATGCTGTAGATGTGAGCCATGACCAGCCTTTCAAAGCACTTCATGGCTACCGACGTGAGTGCTATGGGGCGATAATCATTTAGGCAGGTTACCTTCGCTTCCTTGGGTACATGGACTATGGTGGTCTGCTTGAAACATGTAGGTATTACAGACTCAGGGAGAGGTTGAAAATGTCAGTGAAGGCATTTGCCAGTTGGTCCGCGCATGCTTTGAGTACACGTCCTGGTAATCCATCTGGCTGTGCCCGTGGCTTTGTGAATGTTGACCTGTTGAAAGGTCTTGCTCACATCGGCTACAGAGAGCGTTATCACACAGTCATCCAGAACAGCTGGTGCTCTCATGCATGCTTCAGTGTTGCTTGCCTCGAAGCGAGCATAAAAGGCATTTAGCTCATCTGGTAGGCTCATGTCACCTTTTCAAAGATACTTCAAGGGCACAGATAGATACAGGAGACAGTAAGAAGAATACCCCTTCCCTCTCTTTCCCTTTTCTCCTTTTTCTAAAGTAGACAAAGTGTGATAAACAAACCTTAAGAAGAAGGAATGTTAGGCCACGACCCCCACCAATTACGCGCCAGCCCTCAGCTTTTGTGTTGCGCTGAACTCTGACCTTGTATTTACCTCAACCAATAAGGGGACAAGCTGACACTGTTCTATAGAGAGGTTTGATATTTGAAATGATGCCAGTGTGGGACATTCACCATGCAACCACTAGAACTACAACTGGTAGATGTATGGTTATTTCACAGGTTCTAAAGGAGAAAACATACAAACATTGCACTGATTCAGGTGCTAGCTAACAGACAAAATCCAAGATCTAACGTGCTCCTATCCGTGATTTAGATGTGATAAACACTGCTAAAAACACAAATAAAGAGTGTCATCATCGTTGCACCCCCGACACACATTTGTTGGATGGTTTTAACCTTCATTGTGTTCATACTGCACAGAGAGGGCATTGCAACATATTCCTGGGTCTCTGCAAGTATGACTTGTCATCCTATCACACACACTGTCTGTTTTATAGAAGTCAGTAAAGATTCAAGACCGCAAGGGTAGACTATCTCATGACAGTTTTGCAAACATTAACATTACAAACACAAAGTATAACATATAAGATCGGGTGGATATTCCCGTACACAAGGTATTAATGACAGAGCGAGTGGAGTGTGCAATGGAACAGAGCATAAGACTAGCTATAGTTAGTGGGTATGGGTATTGTATGGACAATCAGGGTATAGAGCCATTTAGATCTATGCGTAACACAGTGCCTTCAGAACGTATTCCTATCCTTTGACTTATTCCACATTTTGTTACGTTACAGCCTGAATTCAAAATTGATGAAAAAAAATTTGCTCACCCATCTACACACAATACCCCATAATGACAAAGTGTTTTTAGAAATGTTAGCAAATTTATTGAAAATGAAATACTGAAATATTTCATTTACATAAGTATTCACACCGGTGAGTCAATACTTTGTAGAAACAACTTTGGCATAGTATTTTTTTGTTAGTCTCCAAGAGCTTTGCACACCTGGATTGTAAAATATTTGCCCATTATTCTTTTTTAATCTGTTGAGGACAGAGGGCGCTGTTGTCACTTTGGGGGAAAAACGTGCCCAATTTAAACGGCCTCGTACTCAATTCTTGCTCGTACAATATGCATATTATTATTACTATTGGATAGAAAACACTCTCTAGTTTCTAAAACCGTTTGAATTTTGTCTGTGAGTAAAACAGAACTCATTTGGCACCACACTTTCTGACCAGGAAGTGGAAAGTCTGAAAATTATGCTCTGTTCAAGGGCCTGCCTATAAATGGGCATGATACGTATGAGTATACATGCACGTCATACACCTTCCCCTAGATGTCAAGAGGAAGTGAGAGAAGAAATGAAGTGTTTATCTTGGTCTGAGGTGGAATATATCCTCTTGGCACGACGAGTCATCCATTTCCTGTTTTCTGGAAAGCGCAAAGATGGACCTGCAATTGCCTTCTGAAAAGCCGTCGTTATAGGCGACTACTATCTCCGGCTTTGATTTTATTTAATACATGTCATAATATCATCGTAAAGTATGTTTTTTCAATATAGTTTTATTAGATTTTTGACATTTATTCGGGACGTTAGGCGTGTTGCGTTGTGTGCCTTTTTTCAGAAAGGAGAGCTTCGCGCCACTTGGCCAGTGTGCTTGCCAATTCAAGAGGGAAAAACGATGTTCTAAATCCAAACAACGACTGTTCTGGACAAAGGACCCCTTGTCCAATATTCTGATGGAAGATCACCAAAAGTAAGAAACATTTTATGATGCTATTTCATATATCTGTCGAACTGTATACTAGTAGTTTTGCGCCCAGGTTTTGGCCACTCTCTCGCTATAACATAAGCCTTATGTCGTAATGAAGATATTTTTAGAATTCTAACACTGCGATTGCATTAAGAACTAATGGATCTATCATTTCCTATACAACATGTATTTTTTTGTAATGTTTATGAATAGCTATTTGGTCAGAATAGGTGAGAGTCTAATAGAAATATCCGCACATTCTGGGAAAAGGAAGCTACGTTAGCATAATGAATAACCACTCATTTCAGCTCTAAATATGGACATTTTCGAACAAAACATAAGTGTATGTATAACCTGATGTTATAGGACTGTCATCTGAGGAAGGTTTATGAAGGTTAGTGAAAATTAATATCTTTTGCTGGTTTATTCGCTAACGCTAACGTGCCTATTGCTATCGCTAACGTGCCTTGATGAATGAATGCGGTTGTGTGGTAGGCTATTGTAGTAAGCTAATTTAATGCTATATTGTGTTTTCGCTGTAAAACACTTAAAAAATCTGAAATATTGGATGGATTCACAAGATGCTTGTCTTTCATTTGCTGTACACGATGCATTTTTCAGAAATGTTTTATGATGAGTATTTAGGTATTCCACGTTGGTCTCTATAATTACTCTGGCTGCTTCGGTGCTATTTTTGACGGTAGCTGTGATAGTAGCTGCAATGTAAAACTGATTTATACCTCAAATATGCACATTTTTCCAACAAAACATATATTTATTGTATAACATGTTATAAGACTGTCATCTGATGAAGTTGTTTCTTGGTTAGTTTGGTTGGATCTTGGTTAGTTAGGTTGGCTTTGTGCATGCTACCTGTGCTGTGAAAAATGTCTGTCCTTCTTTGTATTTGGTGGTGAGCTAACATAAATATACGTGCTGTTTTCGCTGTAAAACAATTTAAAAATCGGACATGTTGGCTGGATTCACAAGATGTGTACCTTTCATTTGCTGTATTGGACTTGTTAATGTGTGAAAGTTAAATATTTCAAAAAAATATATTTTGAATTTCGCGCTCTGTGTTTTCAGTGGAATGTGGGAGGAGTTCCGCTGGCGGAGCGCTGGAGCAGCAAAGGTTAAATTCTTCAAGCTCTGTCAAGTTGAGTGTTGATCATTGCTAGACAGGCATTTTCAAGTCAAGCCATATATTTTCAAGCCGATTTAAGTCAAAACTGTGACTAGGCCACTCAGGAACATTCAATGTCGTCTTGGTAAGCAACTCCAGTGTAGATTTGGCCTTGTGTTTAAGTTTATTGTCCTGCTGAAAGGTGAATTCGTCTCCCCGTGTCAGTTGCAAAGCAGACTGAACCAGGTTTTCCTCTAGGATTTGTTTGTGTGCTTATAGCTGTATTCCGTTTATTTTTATCCTAAAAAAAACTCCCTAGTCCTTGCCGATGACAAAAATACCCATAACATAATGCAGCTACCACCATGCTTGAAAATATGAAGAGTGGTACTCAGTTATGGTTGTGTTGGATTTGCCCAAAGCACAACGCTTTGTATTAAGGACAAAATGTTTTTTGCAGTATTACTTGAGTGCCTTATGGCAAATAATAATGGCCTGACTGTATAGTTTATAGGTCTCCTAACGCTCTCATTGTAAGGGCCTTAGGTTATATGACCTGAGAAGAAACCGAGATAGAGAGAGAGAGAGAGAGAGAGAGAGAGAGACCTTTGCATCCTCCAGACCTAAGCCATGTTCCCCTGACAGAGAGTGCAGCAAGACCAAGAGAGATTCATTTTATTTATTTAACTAGGGAAGTCTGTTAAGAACAAATTCTTATTTACAATGATGGCCCACCAAAAAGCCATCCTGCGGAGACGAGGGCTGGGATTAAAAATAAAAATATATATAAATATAGGACAAAACACACATCACGACAAGAGAGACAACACAACACTACATAAAGAGAGACCTAAGACAACAGCATAGCAAGGCAACAACACATGACAACACAGCATGGTAGCAGCACAAAACATGGTACAAACATTATTGGGCACAGACAACAGCACCAAGGGCAAGAAGGTAGAGACAACAATATATCATGCAAAGCAGCCACAACTGTTGGTAAGTGTCCATGATTGAGTCTTTGAATGAAGAGATTGAGATAAAACTATCCAGTTTGAGTGTTTGTTGCAGCTCGTTCCAGTCGCTAGCTACAGCGAACTGAAAAGACGAGCGAACCAGGGATGTGTATGCTTTGGGGAACTTTAACAGAATGTGATTGGCAGAACGTTTGTTGTATGTGTAGGATGAGGGCTGCAGTAGATATCTCAGATAGGGGGGAGTGAGGCCTAAGAGGGTTTTATAAAAAGGCATCAACCAGTGGGTCTTGCGACGGATATACAGAGATGACCAGTTTACAGAGGAGTATAGAGTGCAGTGATGTGTCCTATAAGGAGCATTGGTGGCAAATCTGATGGACAAATGGTAAAGAACATCTAGTCACTCGATAACACCCGTACCTACCGATCTATAAATTATGTCTCCGTAATCTAGCATGGGTAGGATGGTCATCTGAATCAGGGTTAGTTTGGCAGCTGGGGTGAAAGAGGAGCGATTACGATAGAGGAAATTAAGTCCTGATTTAACTTTAGCAGGCAGTTTTGCCATGTGCTGGGAGAAGGACAGTGTACCGTCTAAACATACTCTCAAGTACTTGTATGAGGTGACTACCTCAAGCTCTAAACCCTCAGAGGTAGTAATAACACCTGTGGGGAGAGGGGCATTCTTCTTACCAAACCACATGACCTTTGTTTTGGAAGTGTTCAGAACAAGGTTAAGGGTAGAGAAAGCTTTTTGGACACTAAGAAAGCTTTGTTGTAGAGCATTTAACACAAAATCAGGGGAGGGGCCAGCTGAGTATAAGACTGCATCATCTGCATTTAAATGGATGAGAGAGCTTCATACTGCCTGAGCTATGTTGTTGATGTAAATTGAGAAGTGCGTGGGGCCTAGGACTGAGCCTTCCATGGTGATGGTGACTGTGGCTGAGTCAGCAGATTTTCTGACTTTATACACTGCACTCTTTGAGAGGTAGTTAGCAAACCAGGCCAAAGACCCCTCAGATACACCAATACTTCTTAGCCGGCCCACAAGAATGGAATGGTCTACCGTATAAAAAGCTTTGTCTAAGTCAATAAAAATAGCAGCACAACATTGTTTAGAATCAAGGGCAATGGTGACATCAGTGAGGACCTTTAATGTTGCAGTGACACATCCATAACCTGAGCGGAAACCAGATTGCATACCAGAGAGAATACTATAGACATCAAGAAAGCCAGTCAGTTGATTATTGACAAGTTTTTCCAACACTTTTGATAAACAGGTCAAAATAGAAATAGGCCTATAATAGTTAGGATCAGCTTGATCTCCCCCTTTAAATAAAGGACAAACCGTGGCTGCCTTCCATGCAATGGGAACCTCCCCAGAAAGGAGAGAGAGGTTAAAAAGGTCGGAGATAGGCCTTGCGATGATCGGGGCAGCAACCTTAAAGAAGGGTCTAAACCATCTGACCCAGATGGTTTTTTGGGGTCAATTTTCAGGAGCTCCTTTAGCAGCTCGGACTCAGTGACCTCCTGTAGGGAGAAACTTTGTAGCGGGGCAGGGGAAAAAGAGGGAGAAGCATCGGGGATAGTCGCATTAGAAGGGGTGGGAGATGAGGAAATGTTGGACGAGCAAGGAGGCATGGATGAGTCAAATTGGAATCCTGACTTGACGAAGTGGTGGTTACAGAGCTCAGCCATGTGCTTCTTGTCAGTAACTACATCAACATTAAGAGACATAGGCAGCTGTGAGGAGGATTTATTCTCCAGGTTTTTAACCGTTTTCCAGAACTTATTGGGGTTATATCCACAGAGAGAGAACTGCTCCTTAAAGTAACTAACTTTGGCCTTTCGGATAGCCTGAGGGCACTTATTTCTCATTTGCCTGAATGAGAGCCAGTCAGCCTGAGTGCCGAGCCTTTCACCAAATGCAATTCTTGAGGTGGAGTAACTCTGCAAGATCATGGTCGAACCAGGGGCTGAACCCGTTTTTAATTCTCATTTTCTTATGGGGGCGTGTTTGTTAACAATACCACTGAAAATATCAAAACAGAAGGTCCAAGCATCTTCGACAGTGGGGATCAAGCTGATTCTATACCCTTTTACAGAGGCCAGTTCATGAAGGAAGGCTTGCTCATTAATTTTTTTTAGCATGTGTCTATAACAAATCAGGACAGATCATTTCACTAAGCAGCCATTACGAACACTGGCTGTAAAACAGTGATCACTAAGGTCATTACAGAAAACATCAGGCTGATACCTATCAGGATTATTTGTGAGGATAGCATCAAGGAGAGTAGACTTTTCTGGGTGTTTGGAGTCATACCTTGTGGGTTTGGTAATAATCCGAGAAAAATGTATGGAGCCCCATTGCTTTAGGACTTGGTCAGGTGGTTTAAGTATGTCCTGGTTTAGGTCACCGAGCAGAACAAATTCAGACTTAGTGTAAGGGGCCAGGAGAGAGCTTAAGGCAGGTAGGGTGCAGGCTGGTGCTGATGGAGGACGATAGCACCCAGCAACAGTCAACAAAGAGCTATTTGAAAGTTTAATGCTTAAAACCAGCAAATCAAATTGTTTAGGGATAGACTTGGTGTTCATTGGTAAAGATTGCCACTCCCCCACCTTTGGAAGATCTGTCTTGGCGAAAAAGGTTATAACCAGAAAGGTTAACATAAGTATTCAAAACACTTTTCCTTAACCACGTCTCAGTAATGACCAACACATCTGGATTGGAGCTGTGATCCCACAAGGGTCCACAGGATACTGCCTGCTGCCTACGCTTTGGCTTTTGCATTTCAAAACAGATTCTTTTCAAAAGTTTTTTTATATATATATATTTTTAAAATATATTTTCCTTCTTTATTTTTTTCACTTAACCCTGCCACCCATATTTTTTTTGAAACTGTTGTTTTTTTTTCTACCACTTTGAACATTAAGATATTCATGTTTTTAGGAAGTCACCGCTAAAAACGGAACTTTCCGAAATAGCTGTTCCGAGCACATAAATGTCTCCTATTTTGTTTAACCCCATGGAGCATATATTAACCCTCAATAAAACCTGTGACTATCTCAACCATCTAAGGTAATTTAGACTTAGGTCTGTAAGTGTTACCTCTGGCACTTTTTATCCTTCACTGAAATACACACACACACACACACACACACACACACACACACACACACACACACACACACACACACACACACACACACACACACACACACACACACACACACACACACCATTGGTCACCTACAGCCTTCTATTGCATTCCACACAGGGAGTAGGGGAGGGTGAGGAGAGGGTGGGGGTAGGAACCACAAATCAAAAGTGATCAGTTGTCTCACTTCGTGGAGGAATGTTCTACACTCGTAGAAAAAAAGTGCTCCAACATAGTTATTCGGCCTCTGAAAGGGTTCTACATAGAACCCAAAGGGTTCAACCTGCAACCAAAAAGGGTTCTTCAAAGGGTTCTCCTATTGGGGTCAGCCAAAGAACCCTTTAAGGTTCTAGACAGCACTTCTTTTTTTAAGTGTAGAGGTGACACCTGTGGAGAGGAAGAGATCCCGACATGTTCTGCCAGGCAGCGAATTCCACCCAAGAGCGAGGGAGGGAGGGATAAGAGGGAGGGATGAAAGAAAGGAGGAGGGGGGGGGGGTGAGATAAAGGACAAAAGTGTCAACGTAAACATTCAGATGACGAGTGGAAGAGGGCTAGACATGCACATGCACACCCACAAACACACTCCCTGTGACTCCATGTGTCTTGAACAAGACAGAATATACACATCTGCCTGTTGGAACTGTTCCCCCGGAGACAAACTCTAAACAACTTTATCCATATCATCTGAGTAATTTAATTCCTAACAACACTGCCTAACAACATGGCGGATGGACGTGTAAACAGATCAATAGAAATATAAACTCCCAATTCAAAGGAATTACAATATAAGGTTTTATGAAGCCATTATAAACCCTTCATGAGACCTTCATAGATGCTTCACGAGTCATTCATAACCAAATGTCATACTGTAGGTTGTAAGTGCCACATGTTCAGTAAGGACCCAAGAAGTAAAAGTGACAATCTATCTACAGACAGATGAGCCAAATGTTGATATGCTCCATCAGTGTTGATGTGGCCATGGCGTGTCTGAGATATCTCCTATCTATTTGAAGAGAACTGGGAAGATAGCCAGACTGACGCTATCTGACAAAATCCCCATTCTATTTGTTTCCTTTAGAAAACTCTCACTACTAAATATCTTTCTATGACATTCTGAGCAGTGCAGGGACTCTCGTTTTCACTCAAACTCCCTAGATGCCACTTCCTGCAGTTTAAAAAAATATATTTTTCCTGTTCCTCCTGTCATGTAAACCTAGGCTTAATCTCACCCTCCTCCACCGCTCCTCTCCTTTCTTCATGGGTGTGTGAAAAACAGTTTGCCATCAGCTGTGTCAGACATCAGTCCAGCACTTCCTCTGTGGAGTGTTCATAGACTGACGTGATGTTCTGTTTTCAGACTAAAGAATTTTGTACCCATCTATCAAACTGATAATTTAAAGGCAAATCCAAACTTCCACTCAAATTGAATTTATGCTTATCAACGTCTGATTTGGCTCGTTTGAACAGAAGTGTGTGACTGTGTGAAGACACTGTGTGACCTTGTGTGAGTGTGTCAGTGTTATCTCCAAACCCTGTGGATAGGGGTGTGATAAAGACATGTTATCTGTCTGCAGTAGCAGGGAGAGAGACGGACGGATAGGGGAGAGGGATGAGAGGAGATAGAGAGAGGGGGGGGTGGAGAGGGGGGGAAAGAAGAGAAAAGAAAGAAAGAGAGAGAGTGCAAGAGAGAGAGCGAGAGACAGCGAGAGAGAGAGACTCCTTACGCTCCACCACCTCTCTCTGAGATACAGTAGGGTTGAGATTGGAACCACTTTGCTATCTCTGGCTAGTCTGGTTAACCACATAAACTCCTATAACCACACACACCATGGATCTCTGGACCTCTTCCAGACCATACCTACCACAAAACTGTTACCATGGAGATGCCCACTGTCCCACTATTTAGAGGACCACCCAATGAAGTCATCCGTCACTCACCCAGGCCACACTCCCCAGGACAACAAAGAAGTAGGAGGTTGGACTAATGGGTTGACTTACGCTTGATAACCTGACCACCATTGAGGGTGGTGATACAACAGCCAGGTCACCCGTGATACAAGTCAGTATTCAACGTCCGTCCACGTCTGAGGACGTCGGGAGACTAGATGGAAACTGGCCACTAGGGTCAACAGTGAGAATTGTTACAGTCAAGTAGTTTCAGTTCTACGAGGTCGTTGTGGAAGGGGATGGCGGATGGGCATAAGCATCTGCCTCTGATTCTAGATGTTGCAAGTTCTAAGCCTAACCCAAGCCTTAAACATGACCTTAATCATTCTGGGGTTGATGCCTAAACTTAACTTAATTATTTATTTTATTTTTTTACCCCTTTTCTCCCAAATTTTTGTGGTATCCAATTGCTAGTAATTACTATCTTGTCTCATCGCTACAACTCCCGTACGGGCTCGGGAGAGACGAAGGTCGAAAGCCATGCGTCCTCCGAAACACAACCCAACCAAGCCGCACCGCTTAACACAGCGCGCCTCCAACCCGGAAGCCAGCCTGACCAATGTGTCGGAGGAAACACCGTGCACCTGGCTCCCTTGGTTAGTACGCACTGCGCCCAGCCCGCCACAGGAGTCACTGGTGCGCGATGAGACAAGGATATCCCTACCGGCCAAACCCTCCCTAACCCGGACGACGCTAGGCCAATTGTGCGTCGCCCCACGGACCTCCCGGTCGCGGAACCCACCAGAACCCAGAGTCTCTGGTGGTGCAGCTAGCGCTGCGATGCAGTGCCCTAGACCACTGCGCCACCTGGGAGGCCCACCTAAACTTAACTTTAACTTAGATGACTCAGTCGACAATAAGGGATATAGGGAGGGACCGTTTTAATAATTAATCATCATTAACTAACCACAATAATAATAATTCTCAAGTGGAACCACAGAGAATGACCAGAAGGACTGGGCAAAAGCCCAAAGACAGAAAAACAACACTTATGTACAGTGGCAAGAAAAAGTATGTGAACCCTTTGGAATTACCTGGATTTCTGCATAGATTGGCCATAACATTTTATCTGATCTTCATCTAGGTCACAACAATAGACACACACTAATTAAACTAATAACACACAAACAAGTATACGTTTTCAGGTCTTTATTGAACACACTGTGTAAACATTTACAGTGCAACATCTAGAAAAAGTATGTGAACCCTTGGATTTAATAACTTGTTGGCAGCAATAACCTCAACCAACATTTTCTTTAGTTGTGGATCAGACCTGCACAACCGTCAGGAGGATTTTTGGCCATTCCTCTTTCCAAAACTGTTTCAGTTCAGCAGTATTCATGGGATGTCTGGTGTGAACTGCTCTCTTGAGGTCATACCACAGCATCTCAATCAGTTTGAGGTCAGGACTCTGACTGGGCCACTCCAGAAGGTGTATTTCCTTCTGTTGAAGCCATTCTGTGGTAGATTTTCTTCTGTGTTTTGGGTTGTTGTCCTTTTGCATCACCCAACTTCTGTTGAGCTTCAATTGGCAATCAGATAGCCTTACATTCTCCTGCAAAAAGTCTTGATAACCTTGGGAATTCATTTGTCCTTCGATCGTAGCAAGCTGTCCAGGCCCTGAGGCCCCAAACCCCGATGCTCCCTCCACCATACTTTACAGTTGGGATGAGGTTTTGATGTTGGTGTGCTGTGCCTCTTTTTCTCCACACATAGTGTTGTGTGTTCCTTCCAAACAACTAAACTTTAGTTTCATCTGTCCACAGAATATTTTGCCAGTAGCGCTGTGAAACATCCAGGTGCTCTTTAACGAACCTCAGACACGCAGCAATGGTACTCAATTGTGGGGTTTTTTGTTGATTATCTGTCGGCCCCAGCCGCAAACTCAGGCTCTGTGTGTAGTTAACAGACCCTCTTTGCCCATTCATCGCCATTTTACCTGTTGTTGTTGTTGTTGTTGTTGTTGTCTTACCCGTTGTTGTCTTAGCTAGCTCTCCCAATCAACACCTGTGATTACTTTATGCCTCGCTCAATGTCTCTCTCAAATGTCAATATACCTTGTATACTGTTGTTTTGGTTAGTTATCATTGTTTTAGTTTACAATGGAGCCCCTAGTTCCACTCATCATACCTCTGACACCTCCTTTGTCCCACCTCCCACACATGTGGTGACCTCACCCATTATAACCAGCATGTCCAGAGATACAACCTCTCTTATCATCACTCAGTGCCTGGGCTTACCGCCGCTGTACCCGCACCCCACCATTCCCCTGTCTGCACATTATGCCCTGAATCTATTCTACCACGCCCAGAAATCTGCTCCTTTTATTCTTTGCCCCCAACGCTCTAGGCGACCAGTTTTGATAGTCTTTAGCCGTAGCCTCATCCTACTCCTCTGTTCCTTGGGGGAATGTGGAGGTAAACCCAGGCCCTGCGTGTCCCCAGGCACCCTCATTTGTTGACTTCTGTGATCGGAAAAGCCTTGGTTTCATGCATGTTAACATCAGAAGCCTTCTCCCTAAGTTTGTTTTTCTCACTGCTTTAGCACACTCCGCCAACCCTGATGTCCTTGCCGTGTCTGAATCCTGGCTTAGGAAGGCCACCAAAAATTCTGAGATTTCCATATCCAAATACAACATTTTCCGTCAAGATAGAACTGCCAAAGGGGGAGGAGTTGCAATCTACTGCAGAGATAGCCTGCAAAGTTCTATCGTACTTTCCAGGTCTATACCCAAACAGTTCAAACTTCTAATTTTAAAAATGAATCTCTCCAGAAATAAGTCTCTCACTGTTGCCGCCTGCTATCGACCCCCCTCCGCTCCCAGCAGTGCCCTGGACACCATTTGTGAATTGATCGCCCCCCATCCAGCTTCAGAGTTCGTTCTGTTAGGTGACCTAAACTGGGATATGCTTAACACCCCGGCAGTCCTACAATCTAAGCTAGATGCCCTCAATCTCACACAAATCATCAAGGAACCCACCAGGTACAACGCTAAATCCGTAAACATGGGCACCCTCATAGACATTATCCTGACCAACTTGCGCTCCAAATACACCTCTGCTGTTTTCAATCAGGATCTGAGCGATCACTGCCTCAATCCGCTATGGGTCCGCTGTCAAACGACCACCCCTAAGCACTGTCAAACGCTCCCTAAAACACTTCTGCGAGCAGGCCTTTCTAATCGACCTGGCCCGGGTATCCTGGAAGGATATTGACCTCATCCCGTCAGTCGAGGATGTCTGGTCATTCTTTAAAAGTAATTTCCTCACCATCTTAGATAAGCATGCCCCGTTCAAAAAAATGCAGAACTAGGAACAGATATAGCCCTTGGTTCACTCCAGACCTGACTGCCCTTGACCAGCACAAAAACATCCTGTGGCGGACTGCAATAGCATCAAATAGTCCCCGCGATATGCACCTTTTCAGGGAAGTCAGGCACCAATACACGCAGTCAGTCAGGAAAGCAAAGGCTAGCTTTTTCAAACAGAGAATTGCATCCTGTAGCACAAATTCCAAAACGTTCTAGGACACTGTAAAGTCCATGGAGAACTAGAGCACCTCCTCCCAGCTGCCACTGCACTGAGGATAGGTAACACGGTCACCACCGATAAATCCATGACAATTGAACATTTCAATAAGCATTTCTCAATGGCTGGCCATGCATTCCTCCTGGCTACTCCAACCCCAGCCAACAGCTCCGCTTCTTGGAATGTGTGTGTCTCAGTCTTAGTACAAAGACTAAGGCATCAAGAGTTAATGTTGTAATCTCCACCTTCCTAGAAAGTTGCTTGTAAATTCTGTATGTGTTGATGAATTACCAGTAAATCAGAAGAATGAATGAATTTCTAAGAAAGTGTAAACGATGACTTTAAAACGAGCCTATAATCATTATATCAGCTATAATCATTATTAAATCCTGATAACATTACCATACAAATTTGGCAGCACAAAAATCAAGGGAATATGACAATACTGATGGCTACATACTATTGTTGAAAGTATGCAGTAAGTACAAACTTCACATCGGAATGTTCTTGAGCACAATTATTACAATGACATGTTGGCCTACACCGTACAGTGAAGGAATTGCTCTCAGGTGTGGCTGGAGTCACGGGTAGTCTTAATGAGGTTTTGAATATTCATAAGGGGCGGGGTTTGAATCTTTCACAAATTTGAGCGGGCCTACCAAAAATGCAGTGATCTATTCCGTCCCAATTCTACCTGTACAGACAGCATAAAAATTATTCAATAAATACTATTGTTGTAACTCATTCATGGGGATAAGTAATATACGTTTTAACTCTGTCAATTATTTTAAAATGAGAATTGTAATAATAGTAACAATTCCATCTCTACTGTCACTGTGATGTTGAAATAAAGAATACTTCCAAATGCGTAAAACTCAAATTATACATGAAAAGTCAGTCAGCAATTTGACTGGTGGGCTCTTTTAATCAGCGTTCAAAAGTATACAGACAGTGTCCAATAAACACAAGACAAATATTTAAATTCCCCCAAAAGAGGATGGGTGATTCTCTGAGAAGGCATTACCCAATGAATCCAGCATAAACCAGGCACACTGTGCAATGTCATAGACAAAACTGCAGTGAGCGACAAAACTACACTGTGCGTGAATATGTTGTGAATTATTTACAATAATAATAATAAAAAAAACTTTCTTCACATGTCTATTTATATTTTTTAAATACATGTACAAGATGCAAGCGCCTGATACAAGCATTTGAAACAGCCTACACATAGCCCAAGGATACAGAATGTGTGTACTGAGTGAGCACTCCACTCTGCGTAATAGATATGTGCATGTCCGTTAGTCTACACCGAGCCTGGTCATGCATGCCATTGTTTGCCACAATGTTGCCCTAAATTCTACATCTCAGGCTTGCAATGCAGCTATAAGAAGAAAAACGTCAAGGCTGTTGCCGCATAATTTGTTTGAAGATTATTATACATGCGCACACTTGATTCGAGAGGCACTAGAAGTTGAGGAAACACATCGCACTTACCCCGAGTGTCGCTTCTACTGCCCAGCTGACAGCGAGTACACAAATCCTATAAAATAAATTAACAATTATATATTCGTATGGCTTTTCAAATAATCCAATTCGCAGGCCTAATAACTTTGTAAGAAAGTATTCGCTCTATATAGTTGGCTATACAGAACAGCTGATAAGCAATGTCAAACTATACCACTCTGGCAACATATAATGTGTAGCTAAAATAAACGCACCAGAATTTCATTTTGAATCACGACTGGAAGAGAAAACTCAGGTAGTTTTCCTGTAGTGCTTCCCCAGTCCCGTCTTCCCTCCTAGCCGCCGCTACAAGTGCCAAGACGAGCTCATTGAAGAATCCAAAATGCGTCTCTGTTTCGAGAAATACGAGAAGCAAGAAGAGAGAGTTAAAGCAGTGCAATTTCAAAAAGGGGGAAGAATCACGCACCAAACGTTTATTTTCGTTAGCACTAGTTCAAATAGTTCGGTAATTTCGTCGGTTTGCGCTATAAATAATAAGGAAAGTTAAAACTCACCAAAGTTCAGTTGTGAAAACGTTCGTCCCCTGCCGGACTTGTTTCACGCACCGCAACTACTTCGCAGTGCATGAGAGCAGAGAAGAGGGGTGGGACTTAGCCATGTCACTCATATTCCATAGCCTACCTTTACCCACTTGTTACCACTTTAACGCACAAGTTAAAAAGCACTATTAGCTTACACTATCACTACTCGAATAAAGTGATAACAAGTCAATTAAATGTTCGTTTGATGTTTCAATTCGATTAAATATACCAAATATAAATTTCGTGTGACAGGCTATGAATGTTGAGTGTTGAACGGTGAATGCTGAAAACACTTGTGATACCTTGAGTTTATATCTTGGGTTTGGTTGCTTTTATAGGCCTAAAGATGTTAAAACTGCACTATTCAACTGCAAAAGAGGAGAAAAATGAATAAATAACTGATCACTCGTCAAGAAAGGGTGATCTTTGTGGAATTGTCTACATAATCCCCTACATTCCCTGACCTTTCCAAAAGCGCGCCAAGTATTCCCCTAAATCAGTATGGTAATGACATGCAACATGTTAGGATGACGTTTTAAAATGTCAAATAAATATTTTAGCCTATGTAAAAACAGATTATTGTAACCTGAGGCAACGAAAAATTGCCCTACACTGGTGAGTGTATGTTTGCCACTGTAAAAAAAAAAAAGACCTACACCGAACTATAACTACTTATTAGTTGTATATCTTAGCATACAAACAAAACAATCTTTGTTTTTTGGTTTGTTTGGAAGTTCTGGGATATTGCACACTATATCGCACACAAGACCTGTTGAAGCAAGTGTCAGGGGCATGCGCATTGATCCAAAGTAGATCCGGCTGTAGCAGGTTGGCAGGTCGATAGAGAAAAAGTCAGTCAGGGGTTTGCAGAAGGGAACGGTTCCACGACTGGAAAGCTTGGAGTCGCCACAAGAATCTGTCTACTGCGTTCTGAAAATTATTCTGTTCTATAGCCGAGTTAGCAGAAGAATATGACAATTCTCTGATGTGTTTTTTTGTTGAATTTGTCAATGTTTAGTTGAGGCAGAATTGTTTTTTAAAAAATGAATAAAAACTTGAAGAGTCTGCGAAATCTCGCGGTGGGGTTAGTGCTCGTAACCCTGTGTATCGTGGTCCAGGAGTCGGAATCAGCGGTGAGTAGCCAGCCTACAATTACTTTCACACACTTGTCGATGTATTTCTAATGAAATCTAACCAATTCAAACCGTTAAAACAGCGACATGTTGCTTCAAACGGGCCGGACTCCAAACCCACCCGCGTCTTGTTGGCGAAAGTGTATAAATAGAGGGGATACTTTATAACAAGTGTTCATTTTCTACCCCCGGTCTAATAATAAGTCATGTTCTAGCCTACTTTTACCAAAATGTGTTTTAAACTTTTATTGCATGAATAGTTATACTAATTATATATTTACACGGATGGTCCGTGCGTTATTATAGCGTTATTGCACAGTTACGAACAAGCTTCATTCCAGGGACCATTTGTCCGCGTTCGTTTTGTAGTTGTTCAGAATTCTGAGAGAAGGAGTGCGGGCCACGGGAGCCCGGCTGTAGCTCGCGCGCATACATTTTTTTTTTCTCGATCTGTTCTGCACCGGCCGACTTGTAAGAAGCATGTCGCACTGTGTATTTTCCTACTTTTTGTCCATTAATGTCAATGGAAAAGATTTTCTTGCAAGAAATTTGTCCGTGGCCCTCCTTGTAGAGTGGACACTGTTACAATGCGCACAGTTGCGATTAAGTAGTCTGTTTATTTTGTATTTTTAGGGGTGCCATTTAAATAGAACTTTGACCAGAACATTGCAAGTAGAGAGAATGGGTGTTTTGCATTGCTTGTTAAAAAAGTGAGAGTTAACGTTATCCGCTGTCACTGCGTATTGGGGCGCATCACATCACACATGATGTCCAAGGTTACGACATTTTAATGTTTTACCCCCAAAACTCTTCCGTGTCACAGGTACTCAATGAATACATGTGATATTAAACAACAACCTATTTTACATGACACAAAGTTGGCATTAAAGGGACTCAAATTAAAAGTTAATTTATACAATTTATTTATTCGTCAGGTAGTAGTAGTAGCAGTGTATGCATCAGTATTTCTATTTAGTCATAAACAATATTAATAGTCATTAATTCATTGGTAAGTTGATCATAATTGACATCAATTAGAAAATGCTCTTCACAGTGAGTATGCAGTGGGCTTTGTTTATTTTACACGTGAAAAAGCAACAAAATAACTTTTGTCCCGGAACAATTCAATCAATGTGTAAATGCATTTCAACGAGACAGTGACACCCAGGGAGTAAAAATCAACATGTAGACATTCTCTCTCGCTCTCTCTCTCGTCAAAAATCTAAATATAACAGTACTTCACTATCCTATGGAAATTAATATCATATTTCATTCATATTGATAACACTCATTGCTCACTGCGCTCACAAAGTCAGACACAACCTGCACTGCACTCTTGCAGTGGAGAGAGTGAACTGAACTAGCCTTCTCAGGTGAGATACCGAGGTGTGGCTAGCTGTCAGAGCTAGAGGCAGAACAGAGACAGCTAACGCTACAGTAGTACCATAGACTACAGTAATAAGCTATGCAACGAACCACTGGCACAGGGTAATAAATCACCAGCTTATGGTTAAGTTTAGTACTGAGGTTATGTTTAATTAGGGCCCATCTGATTCTAGATCGGTGGTTAAGGCGTGACGTCCGAGTGCCTTTCACTTCCCAGAGTGTCATTGTTGTCAAGGAGTTTCAAACAGAGGTGGAAGGAATGATGGACTCTTCCCTGTGCTCTGATTGGAGAGAGAGTTCCACTGTCCCTCTGGAATGTGCTTTATGTAGGGAACGGACCGCCCCCTTTGAGACTCCCATAGACGAGGTGACGAGAGAGAGAGCGGTAAAAGGAGGGAATAAAGACAGGGAGGGAATACAGGGAGGGGAGGAGAGATGTAAAAGAGTTCATGAGGAAGATAGAAATAACTCAGGGATGAGGAAAGATAAGAGAAGACAGAAATGGAACAGAAAGGGAATATAGAGGAGGAGATGTAAGGAGTGGCGAAGGACGAGTTGAAAGCTATGGAAGAAGCTATGGAAGAAAAGAGGGACAGTCTTGTCACCTTGCCAGAGAAGACTGACATGTGTGCTGTGTCTTTGGTGAGCATGTGGAATCCCATGTCTATTCACAGTGCAGGAGAAAGAGTGAGGGAGAAACAGAGAGAGAAGGGAGAGAGATGGAAGGAGAGAGAGAACGAGAGGTGCTCGGAAAGAGAGAACGAGAGGAAGGGAGATGAGAGAATTTGACTTCAGTCAAGTCTGGCCTCCCTATATCTACTTACTGTAAGAACTAAATGTGTTTAGCAGCAGGCGGGCATCTCAGTGGGAATGGATGGACCATGAGAGTTCTCTCCTCTACGTGTGGACCAACTGACTTATTTCTGCATGTAGTGTCCTCAAAGCTTTTTTCCCCTCCGTGCGTGATATAAGAAGAGCTGGGTCGCATCCCAAATGGCACCCTATTCCCTATAGGGCTCTGGTCAAAAGTAGTGCACTATATAGCGACTAGGGTCAGTGTGTAATATAAGAAGAGATACATATACGTTCAGGGTAGTCCCTACCCAGGCCCTAGTTAAAAGTAGTGCACTATGTAGGGAATAAGGGACACAACCGAAATGAAAGCTCAGCTCACCATGTAGGCTATAGAAGTTCAATGCATACTGAGAAGTAGGTGTTTTGATGGTTTTGGTGGAGGTTATTATATGAAGAACCTTGTTCCCATAGAAATGCCCACGTGTGACTGTGAACACACCCTTGTTCTCTCTCTCTCTCTCTCGCCATCTCTCTCTCTCTCTCTCCCCTCTCTGCTCTCTCTCTCTCTCTCTCTCTCTCTCGCTCTCGCTCTCCCGCTCGCTCTCGGCTCGCTCTCTCTGCTCTCTCGCCTCTCTCTCGCTCTCTCTCCTCGCTCTCTCTCTCCTCTCTCCTCGTCTCTCTCCTCTCTCTCTCTCTCTCTCTCTTCTCTCCTCTCTCTCTCTCTCTCTCTCTCTCTCTCTCTCTCTCTCTCATCTCTCTCTCTCTCTCTCTCTCTCTCTACTCTCTCTCTCTCTCTCTCCTCTCTCTCTCTCTCTCTCCTCTCTCTCTCTCCTCTCTCTCTCTCTCTCCTCTCTCTCTCTCTCTCTCTCTCTCCTCTCTCTCTCTCTCTCTCTCTCTCTCCTCTCTCCCTCTCTCTTCTCCATCTCTCTCCTCTCTCTCTCTCTCTCTCTCCTCCTCTCCTCGTCTCTCTCTCTCTCTCTCTCCCCGAAGTCATTCCCATTGGGTTCCCTTGGAATTCCCATTCCACTCTCAGCGTTCCCAAATCTCATGTCACTCAATGTGCCCCTCTGGTGGAGAGTGTGTGTATTGGTCATCTGACCTGGAATTCATACACTGTATGGTGACTGAATTTGCTTAAATGGAATTCTGGAAATTGGATTAGTGTAGCTACGCTCCCCCCTCTTTTTTCTCTCTCTCGTTCTCTCTCAGTCTCTGTCCCTCTCTCTTACTCTTTAGCTCCCCCTCTCCCCCCTTTCTCTCCATGGCACTACCATTCCTCTTAAGTATGTTTTTCATGATCCAAATCACTGTCTGTGAGGCTTTGTAAATAGTATGCTTATTGTTATTTTGTATATTGTTCATTCTCTAGTAATAACAGACTCATTCCATACATTGCAGTTTCCTGGCTTAGACATTGGTAGCCCGGGCTCTGATATGAGTGTGTATGGATAGCCATCTCCAGTTTTCAGCTGTAATTTATACCATAGCGGTCTGCTTTGAACCTGTTATACCCGAGAGCACCTCTATTCCCCATTCCTTCAAAGAGCACAGGGGTGTGAATAATGAGGGAACAGGGGGCACGCACACACCTCTGAGGTGACCCCTGTCACAGGTGGAGTTAGTGTAGCGTAGCCTCTCTCTCTCTCTCTCTCTCTCTCTCTCTCTCTCTCTCATTATGGCAAGCTAGCATCTGTATGTATGGGTGTGTATAGCCACACCCACCACCTCAGTGGAAATCCCAGACAGCCTCCCTATGGAAGAGAGGTGAAAGGAGAGGGAGAGCGGTAAGGAGGGAGTGAGGGCTGTTGAGGGGTAAGGAAAGCAGGCTCCCCTTTCTCTCTTCTTTCACGTTTTTCTCTTTCATTTCTTTAATCATTGCTCTTTCTTTACCCCATTTTATGTCTACTAGACCCTCTCTTTTTCTCCGTTGTCTTTCTATGCCGGTCTCTTTCGTTCCCTTTCGCCTCTCCTCCCCCCTTTCTTCCCTCTCTCCTGGAAGGCATGCAAATTCCAACTTTATCTCACCTGCTGGGAGGAGAGGAAGGAGGGAAGGAGAGAGGAAAGGAGGAGAGGAGGGCCTCACCACCCCTTTCACAGGCAGCCACGCAAGCCAACGGGTTTTAAAACACACAAACACATTCAAGACTTGCGCACACACATACCCATGTTGCTCTCTTTCAATCTCAGTTTTGATGGGTAGGCAAAAGCAGTGGTGGAAAAAGATCCCAATACTTATACTTGAGTAAAAGTAAAGATACCTTCATAGAAAATGACTCAAGTAAAAGTGAAAGTCACCCAGTACTACTTGAGTAAAAGTCTAAAAGTTTTTGGTTTGAAATATACTTAAGTATCAAAAGTAAATGTAATTGCTAAAATATACTTAAGTATCAAAAGTAAAAGTATTATTTATTATTATTATTTTATTATTTTAATTTACGGATAGCCAGGGGCACGCTCCAACACTCAGACATCATTTACAAATGAAGCATGTGTTTAGTGAGTCCTCCAGATCAGAAGTAGTAGGGATGAGCAGCGATATTCTCTTCATAAGTGGGTCAATTATCTAGGGATGCACGATATATCGGTGAACATATTGGAGTTGGCCGATATTAGCTAAAAATGCCAACATCGTTATCGCCCCCCATATCTAGTTTAACGCCGATGTTAAAAACCGATGTAAAAGCTGACGTGCATACCTATAACGTAGGTACATGACGTAATGACGCCACGTAAAATGTTGCGCTACACGTGCAACACAGCATTCCTAACCTAGCCCACAATGTCTGCTGTGTGGATCGAGCAGTCAACACGTCGAGCAGTCATTTGAAAGAGTAAGACCATTTCCGCGAGGCAACTCAAAGGCAAAATCCATTAGCGCCAAGATAATGGAATTCATTGCCCTTGACAATCGGCCGATCTCGGTCGTGGGTGATGTTGGCTTTCGCCGAAGGGTCGAGCACCAGTACACATGTTGCCCTACCGAAGTGACACAGTAATAGCGTCACTGCTATTAGCTTGATAACATACTATGGAACGCCGTTTGGGTCTTTGCGTGTCAAAAAGATACACGTCAAATAGCACTATTTGCAAGCTAGGTACAAATAAGCTTTTAATTTGTCACGTCAAATAACACAGTTCTATTATAGAATGTTGTGTTCTGAATTTGCACGTGCAAGCCAAGCGCCACCACTACTATCAGTAGCACTGTCAAAGCTGAACAAAAAAGTCTGCAAACAAGTAAACACCGGCAACGAACAATGTGTTTACAATACCGCGTTGGTAATAAAGCATTATTTGTTTGACCGCAACTTCTGGGGTAGCTAGCTTTAGCTTGTTACCTAGCTAGCACCAATACAACCAGTCTGAAAACAATGACCAGTAGAAACTGCAGTCATTTTCATTATTCTTAGCAATGATTTAGGAATCCTTGTGAGTAAGTATTAGCTAGGTAGCCACTTGTTGTTCGCCTATTGAACTTGAACTTCAGTTCATGAAAATAAATAGCTAGCCAGCTACTTAACCCTGTTTCCCAAAGCTAATGTTATAAGCAGCCAGCTAGCTTCATCTGACTAGTGAGGCTCGACCGGACCGGGTTATGTGTTGTGAAGCTAGCCACAATCAGGATTAGGCACAGTAGTGGAATTTGCAGTTTGCATTCAAAATAAAAGTACCTATTTGAAAGTGATGCAGAAGGTTACAATTGGTAGAATGATGCCATATTTAGACTAGATAATGTTAAACAAGGTTGGAATGTGAAGCAATGAAATGGGGGTATCAGTCTACTCGGTGACACCCACAGAACACAACTGTGAAGAGTTTACGCAAATATTAGCATTGTAGCTCTTAACGCGGGACTGTGACTGTGTGAAATCACCTTCCCAGTCAGCCTATTGCGTGTATTGACATTCATATTGCACTGTACAGCTTTACCTAAGGATTGAGGATCAAATAAATGTGGTATCAGCCTCCTCAATACCCAAAATATTTTTGCCCAACGTCCTCCTCAGAGTTATCAGACTCCAAAACATCCTTGCAGTATTTTTTTCCCTCAGGAATAGTGTTCAATACACGTACAGTAGGTTGACAATACATGTGGCTCAATTCACAGTTGTTTCAGAGTCCCGCAATAAGAGCTACAATGCTAATGTTCTCTGGGTGTCACTGAGTAGACTGATACCCCATGTCATTGATCCCCAATCCATAGGTAAGGCTGTACAGTGAAATAAGTATGCCCCCAATGCAATTCTAAAGTATAATACATACAAAATGATTTCAACAGATTTTTGTCAAATTAACAAATTATTGTCTTTTGTTGATTTTATACAACAACATTCCAACCTCGTTTAGCATGATCTATTCAATTATGGCATAATTCTACTATTTATTTTCATTTGCATCACTGTCTATGACATACTTTTATTTTGAAGGCTTACCGCAAAGTCCACTATTGTGGCTAATCCTTATTGTGGCTAGCTTCACTTAGATGGGTCCGACCACCATTAATCAAATAAGAACTGTCTTATAAATTAGGGTCATTTTAGATGATGACATCTAGCTATATAGTTAGCTAGCTAGTTATAGCTACTGAAACCAATTATGTTGTTTTGCTATGTTTTCGGGGAAGAACATTGTTTGCATCCATGAGCTAGCTAGCTTTTTTACGACCAGCACTGTACATAGGTGCGCTAGACAACTTTACCAGCATCATAGCATACGTATCGATGAATCGTTGTGACATATGAAATACGAGTAATAGTGTAATCAATGTGTAATAACTATGTAAAAAATGTATGAATGCGTTAAATTATTATGTCATGTGCAGTCATATTCAGTTCCTAATTGGTCAACAAGCTTATTAGACACGACAAATAGTGTTATTTGACAGGCAAAGACCCAAACGGCGTTCCATAGTATTAGAAAGCCTGGTTGAGAATGAAACGACGGAACAAATGAACAACGAAACAGCACAGCAAGTAAGTGAAAGAAATAGGTTTTGATTATGTTTTACTGGTAATGGGGACATACGTAAACAGAATAACTTTTTTGGTCAGTGTGGTGTGTGTGTGTGTGTGTGTGTGTGTGTGTGTGTAACCTTTATTTAACTAGGCAAGTCAGTTAAGAACAAATTCTTATTTACGATGACGGCCTCACCCGGCCAAACCCGGACGACACTAGGCCAATTCTACGCCGCCCTATGGGAATCCCAATCACGGCCGGATGTGATACAGCCTGGATTCGAACCAGGGACTGTAGTGACGCCTCTTGCACTGAGATGCAATGCCTTAGACCACTGTGTCCATGTGTGTGTGTTAACTATTTATTTAAAATGTTTAATATCGGTATTGTTTTTTTTTGGCAAGGAAAATATTGGATATCGGTATCGGCCAAAAATGTAATATCGGTGCATCACTAGAATTAACAAATTTTCCTGCCTTGCTAAGCATTCGAAATGTAACGAGTACTTTTGGTTGTCAAGAAAAATGTATGGAGTAAAAAGTATTTAATTTTCTTCAGGAATGTAGTGAAGTAAAAGTAAAAGTCGTCAAAAATATAAATAGTAAAGTAAAGTACAGATACCCCAAAAAACTACTTAAGTAGTACTTTCAAGTATTTGTACTTAAGTATTTTACACCACTGGGCAAAAGCATATATATATTTTTTTCTTTTTCTACATGACCACCAGTTTAAAGAACAAATCCAATTTCTTTGGATTGTTTTGGCGAGTAGAACACGTTCGACTAGAGCGATATTGAATATAGGGCCTGGAATGCATATTACCATCAATCTATACTAATTACGTGCAAGGCAAACAAGTGGGTGAATGGTTGGGTTGTTTGTAAAGGCTATTAAGTGTCTGTGTCCGATTGTGCTGGCCGTCCAATGAGGAACTGACACTCCAGTGTGAAGCATTAACAGGTGTAGGGAGACTGCTCTATGTACACAACTAATTCCTTCATCTATAAATCTGAGATAACTCAAGAAATTTGCCATTCATTTTGATGTTTTTGCCGAGGAGGTCTTAGCCGTGCGATTTTTACATCTAACTGTAGATGTTTGGAGCAGTATTTCTCAATGAAAAAATGGGAACGACAACACAGACTTTATTGAAGAATCCCTGCTGTTGACCAAGCACCGACCTACCTCCTTCACCTCTCGCTCGCTTCAATTTTATTCTTTCATGTTCTGTTTATCACTCTCTCCATTTTCTCTCTTTCCCTTTCTCCCCCTCACTCCCTTTCCCGCACTTTCCATCCTCCCATGGACCTACATCTGCCTGTCGTCCACAAACCTCCTTCTTTTGGAGAGCAGTGTAAACGGTGTTGCTTTTTAAGGACTATTTATTTCAGTCTTTCATTGTTTGTTCTAAAGCTGTAGAGGTGGCCCCACACACACACAGACACACACGCACGCGCGCACACACACGCACGCACGCACGCACGCACACACACGCGCGTGCACACACACACACACACATACACGCACACACTCCCTCTCCCTCACTCAATACTTAAGAGGCAAACAATCAATCTATCCCAACCACTCCAGTATCCCTGCACATTGTAAATATGGTGTTGGCACTGACCCTTGAACTGACCTTGTATATACTGTAGCTTACTTACTGTCTCGTGTTCTGCTTATTTCTATTTCTTGTGTGTTTTTGTTCTATTTTATTTTAAAGTACTACTGATATTGATTACTGCATTGTTGGGAAAGAGCTAGCAAGAAAAGGCATTTCCCTATACTTGTGCACGTGACAATGAAACTTGAGGTAAACAATCAATGAACAGATTATTGATGTAGGTCAAAATGACTTGTGGAAACAGCACAATCGTTCACCAAGACCAATTACACTCCTCTATCCATTCCATATTCACCTTATTCTTGTGCTGTCCGAAAGTAGAGCCGCTAATGGCTTTACACCTCCGCAAAAAACAACCATCGCTTTACCTTGTTCTTTTTGATTTTCTTTCTCACGCCATCCCGGGGCAGACCACCCCTAATCTGTGGGTCACCTGACCTGCCTTAAAGACCCTCTAGTCTGGGGATAAGACCTGTCCCTTTATGGATTGGATTAGATTGAGATTAAGATTACAATGAAGTACTATAGAGTAGCTTTAGTAAGAGCACCTCTGGCTGTTGGTCCTTAGCAAAATAGGATGTCTCATCATGGTACCCAGATGTAGATACAGGTCAGTGGCACACACACACACACACACACACACACACACACACACACACACACACACACACACACACACACACACACACACACACACACACACACACACACACGCACACACACAGAGAGACACACAAGGACTCACAAGAACAAGAAGCCTCTTGCGGATGTCTCGCCTGAGGTTGAATTCTGAACCCCAGTCTCCATCTTTGTGACTTTCTGGAGCTGAAAGAGAAAGGAAGGCTCATGTTAGGAAAAGGATCGGGACCCATGTGCTATTGAGCCTGATCTTGTACAATAGAAAGGTGTGTTTTTCAGTCAGGCAACATTTGCCCTGTTTGGTGCATGTAGGTTGCAGGTGATACCTTTTGGGTGTCAGCTGAAAACGTGGTGCTGGCTAGACACATTATGCTATATTTGTTTACTTGATGTGTCTCAAGAGAACTGTTAAAGCTCTAGATGTGTCACAGAGCAACAAAGAGGCGTACCACTGCTGTCATACTCACATCAGCTGAGTCCCAGCCTTATCTGCTTCCCTTTTCTCTGCCAGACACAATGAAATGTGTCCGTGTGTGACATCAGCGTCTGGCTGAGAGAGTGACAGAAGCAGAGAGACACAGAGAGAGAGGATGAGGGACTGAGGGGGGGGGGGGGGGGTATAAATGTAGAGAGAGGATGAGGGACTGGGGTAGAAATGTACTGTACTCCCCAATGGGTCCCGATCAGTACATTTCTACCCCACTAAAAGCTTGAAAGGAGTCCCCTGATTTCTTATCTTGGATCCTTGCAGCCGACGCTTGTGTTATCAACCTATTCACTGCATGTGCCCCCAGCCATCATCCCAGCCCCTGAGGTTACCGTAGTCTTGCCCCAACCCCCAGCTACTAACCTCTATCACCGGTCCAGTCCATCCCTAATCCCAAACCCTCAGCCCCTATCCACAGCTCCGGCTCATCCATATAACCCCAGTCTCTGTATATGTTCCCTAGACGTGGTGGTGGGATTATGGTGTTTTCACCTCTCCTCTTCCAATCCCTGGAATTGACTGCCCAAGACCCAGCCTCTGTCCTAACTCCCTAACCCAAACCCCCAGCCCCTGTACTAACCCAAAACACCCAGCCTCCAAGCCCCGAACCCCCAGCCAATACTCAGGCCCAGCCCATCCCACCCCCAGCCCTGAGACTAGTGTCTCTATCCCAGGCATGATGGTGTACATATGGATGAGGCAGTGTCTCTAATCAAGGCATGGTGGTTGGATGTGGGGCCAGCACATTGAGATCCATAGGGGTGTCTCAGTGTCTATCTCTCATCTCTCCAAATCATGCATCTCTCTCTACAAAGGCTTGATTATTCACACACACACACACACACACACACACACACACACACACACACACACACACACACACACACACACACACACACACACACACACACACACACACACACACGTATTTTAGGAATGGCCCAAATAGAATAGAACAGTACTTTATTTATTTTTAACCTTTATTTAACTAGGCAAATCAGTTAAGAACAAATTCTTATTTACAATGACGGCCTAACCCGGACAACGCTGGGCCAATTGTGCGCCGCCCTATGGGACTCCCAATCACAACCGTTCAATGCGAACCAGGGACTGTAGTGGCACCTCTTGCACCGAGATGAAGTGCCTTAGACCACTGCGCCACTCGGAAGCCCTAAATCTATCTATCTGTATGACAGATATTCTTCCAATTCTAACCTTTCAGACATAACACTTACACACACACACCATATATTTCAGGAGTGTTTGGGCCTCAGTCATTCAGGGCCTGTAAGAAGGTTGAATAGTCCAATCATGCTTTTGTCTATGTGCTACCATTGTTCTGTCAAATGTTTTGACGGATGCAGGTATTGTAAAGTAGCCACACACACAGAACACACACACACACACACTTTGAGGGAGAGGTTATTTCCCTCGCACACCTCCGCCAGAGCTCTCAACTCTTCCCTGTAGGCTGTCTTGTCGTTGTTGGTAATCAGGCTTACCGCTGTTGTGTTGCCAGCAAAGTTGTAGACGTGCGTGACCTGAGCACACACCCCTGTGGGGCCTCCTGCTGTTGGCCCGTCACGGAAATCTAAGACCCAGTTGTACAGGGAGGGGTTCAGACCCAGGTCCCCGAGCTTAGTGATGAACTTGGAGGGCAGTATGGTGTAGAAGGCTGATCTGTAGGCAATGAACAGCATTCTTACATAGGTATTCTTCTTGTCCAAGTGGGATAGGGCAAAAAGTGTGGGTCTAGGGTGTTGAGTAAGGTGGAGGTGATATGATCCTTAACAAGCCTCTCAAAGTACTTCATGATGAGAGAATTGAGTGCTACGGGGCAATAGTCATTTAGTTAAGTTACCTTTGCTTTCTTGGGTACAGGGACAATGGTGGACATTTTGAAGCAAGCGGGGACATACTGGGATAGGGAGAGATTGAATATGTCCGTAAACACTCCAGCCAGCTGGTCTGCACATGTGTTTTGTATCTGAGCCGATGAATTGCGACTCCACTTTCTTCTTATACTGTTGTGACGTCTCTGATTGCCTCGCGGATGACACAGCTGGTCTGTTTGTACACATCCATATTCCCAGTCACCTTGCCATGGTTAAATGCAGTGGTTCGCCCGTTCAGTTTTGCGCAAATGCTGCCATCTATCCACGTTTTTTTGTTTTTTGATAAGTTCTAATCGGCACTTTAGGAAGAACGTTCTTTATGCACTTCCCGATGAACTCAGTCACAGAGTCACTGTATACGTCGACACTATTCTCAGAGGCGACCCGGAACATTTCCAAGTCAAGGTGAAGACTAGATTCCGATTGGTCAGACCAACGTTGAACAGTCTTTACCATGGGTGTTTCCTGCTTAAGGTTCTGCCTATAGGTGGTGGAGCAGGATGGATGCGTCCTCTGATTTGGCAAAGGAGGGCGGGGGAGGGCCTTGTAGCTAACCCTGAAGGTAGAGTAACAATAGTCAAGTGTGTTCTCTTTGCGTGTAGCACAGGAGATGTGTTGATAGAATTTCGGGGAGAGTTATCCTCAGATTCATTTTTTTAATGTCCCCAGTTACAGTGAATGCGGCCTCAGGATATGCGGTTTCCAGTTTGCACGAAGTCCAGTGGCAGTGGTATTGCAGATCGGGAGGACAAAAGGGCTGAGTTCCTGTACATTACCACAATCGCACCATGAGTTGATAATCATGAGACATACCCCTCCACCTCTGCTTTTCCAGGAGAGTTAAACTGAGAACCCCAGGATAGGATGAGGGAGTCTGGTCTGGTCTGGTCTGGTCTGGTCTGGTCTGGTCTGGTCTCTCTCTCTCTCTCTCTCTCTCTCTCGTGTTATGTCCCTCTTTCAACTCAATTCAAGGTCTTTATTGGCATGGGAAACATATGTTAACATTGCCAAAGCAAGTTAACTCTCTTTCGTTCTTTCCATCTGTTTCTTCTATCACAGTAGCAGGGAGGAAACAGGGTTTCCCCCAGTGTGCTCACGGGAAAGAGAAAGGTAGGCTGATGGAAGCTCTGTCGACAGAGTGGTGTGTACGTCTGCAAGTGGACACAGGGGGGGTGCGGGGGCAATTGTTTGCACCATCTCAACACCGCCAACATGCCAGTGAGATCACATGACTTTGAGTCAGTTAAATGGGTCCGAGAGAAGAGACCTGTCGTTTCTGTCGCTCTTGGGGCCAATCTTTTGGTCATTTATGACATTCTAAACGCAGTTTGTATGTGATTTACCGTGCTAAGGAGGCCTTATGGGGCATTCTTTTAAATGCCCTCATAGAAAGTTGATAGACTCACACACCTGGCAAGATAATTAATGAATTTGACTTCATTTCAGGTTATAAATCACAATGTGAGAAGGCAAAACCTTTACAGCTACAGCCAAATACTCTATGTACATTATGTACTGCACATACTGTATTTACATTATGTACTGCAATATGCATCATCTCCTTTAAAGGGGTAATCTGTAGTTCACCCCAGATATATTAACCATCAGATTCACTTCCATTGGCGAGATATGAATCAGGAATGAATGTCTGTGCTTGGTACTGTAATGTTATCCTTCTATGGAGACACACACGCACACGCACACGCACACGCACACACACACACTGACTGGGCTCCACCTGTGGGCAGAGATGAAACAGTACATCAGAGATACATGCTAAGACTGGAACTGTGTGTGTATGTATGAATGTGTCTGTGTGTGTGGTGAGTTGTGTGTGTGTATTTCGTCTTTGTGCACTGTGTATACCTGCGTGTGCTGAAAATATGGTGTGTGTGTTTCTTTATGCGTGCATGTGTGTGTGAGCAAGTGTGTGTGTGCATGTGTGTGTGGTGAAAAGCATCCTGATCCACAGCTTAGGACTCTTGAGACCGGTCACCCTCCAGGTCATTTATGGACATTTTTCACATTTCTGAGCCCGAAGAGAAGGAGGTGGGAGCAAAGGGCAGAGTGGCTACAGTGTGTGCATGTGTGTGCGTGCGCTTGGTGTTTATGTGTGTGTGAGGTCGAGAGGGTGTGTTAGGTCTCTGAAGTTTCTCTCGATGTAGCTATTTTTTCTAGTGGATGCAACTATTACGTTTGTGAATGTGTGTGCGTTAGTGGTGCGTGGGTCAACTGTTTGTTCACCCGCACCTGCCCGCAATTGCCCATCCGCAACCGCCCAACTATATGTGGTAAAGTGCAAATCTGAGGTCTGCACCCAACCCTAACCTGCTAATATAAGAACATGTGCTGTAGGCTACAGTCAGAGATGGCGGGACGATTTGTTAACAGTGGGCGCAGGATTTATTTTGCCTGATTAACATGTTTCTGCCTATAATTAACAACATTTTGGTAGGCTATTTGTAAGTCAACTTGACTCTTCTGTCATATGTTGCCCTAGAAGACTAAATAAACCCTTTCTCGCCAGAATAATGTCATAAATCTCTGCTTCTTTCATGGAGCAAAGACGTTTTGGGACCAGGAAGAAAATGCAATAACAAAAAAATACGGGAAAGCTTTTCTCTGCAAAAATGCCAAATGACATCAGATTGACCGGTTGTAAGGAAAAAGAAAGTTGTAAAAACGACCCAACATGTTTCTGATAAGATTTCAGTTCGGCTTGGATGCATTTTTTTATGTGGTTGAAATACTGTCAGCGTTTATGATGCTGATAAAGATAGCACCTCGACAGACGGTATCTGACTGCGCATTCGCATTTCCTCAAGATGCTGAAATATATCATATTTCTTCACTCATGTTCCCGAGTCAAGGTTTTCCCTACATTTGGTGTATAATTTTACTGCAAGAGATGCTTATTTCGGCAGGAATTAATATTGAGGCTATGTGAGAGGTTATATATCTAACGTCAGTGTCCAGATTTCAGTTTCCATTGAACCAATCTGAACAGTAGGTTAAAGTTCCCTTGACGTGCCGGAGGCATATTTGATGTCCCCTTCTGGTGTCTGTTGAATTTGTGTATCGCCAGACGATCATCACACAAAACATAGCCGACACTGCTATCATCCTCTTTTACAACTTCCCTACATTTTTCTCAAACATTACTTTTCTGGCCCTCCCTTCTCTTTATTTCCAACTCTCCATTTCAAAGCTTTTCTCTTATTGAATTCAACTCCGACAATGTCCTTTTCGCCTGCCCGTTCCCAAAAGCATTTGGCCTGCCCGTTCCCAAAAGCATTTGGCGATTGGCATGTAGCGAATTTGGCGCGCGTACAGTTACATGCTGACCAGACCGCACACGTCGCGTGCGCGAGCTCGCAAAATAAATTTAGAAATCCATGTTATTCAATTATTGCACCCACACTGCTCAAGCGTGTCAACGAGCGTCTGCGTTACCAAGGGCTAAAATAGAAGTAATTCCTATTTCTGACTAAGATCCGCTGAAAGTTCTGCCTCTCCCATCTCCTCATTGGTTTATAGAAGCAGGTACCCACTTGCCATCTCCTCATTGGTTATACCCACATGGGTGATTGAAAGATGAACTGTTTTCCCGGTTGTCATGGTAATACTATGAAAGTTTAGATGTGATCACCATATAAGTTCAACGATGAAAAAGCCTGGAAGGAGGAGAGATGACTAGAAACGATTCGGTTGGCCGTTTTATGTGTGGATGAATTTGTCGGAGTGAAGGACCTTGTGCAGTTCAGGTAAAATAACAACTCAATGTTTATATCCCAGGACAAATTAGCTAGCAACAGCAAGCTAACTAGCTAAATTGCCATACATGTTTAATGCTTTTCGACCTGTCCCCAAATTAATATCATTGGTTCAGAGTTTGTTTTGATATTTTAACCTGCGTGTCATGATCGCGTTTGGTGTAGGGGGACAAAATAAATGTATGCACGATATCGCACGATGGCGCACGTGCGCAGCCGGTTTGGGTTCCGTGTTAGGCCCTGAAGCTTACGCACTAATGCCAGATAGCCTAAAATAATGAAAGAAAAACATCATTGTAGCCTATAGATTTAATAGTTATACATTTATGGATTTCTTAAGGTATTGTTTTCTATTTATTCACCCCTCCCGTCACCCACCCGCCCTTCATCCACACAATATTTTATGACCCTAAACCCACAGACATAACTGCGGGGATTGTGGGTTATGAATCAATCCGCGCATCACTAGTGTGCGTGCGTGCATGCATGTGTAGAGGGCCCTGTTTTCCAACCCCTCCTGTTGAGTGTTTCTCTGTGGATTCAGCAGAGCCTCTTTCATCTGTAGATAGACAGCGTGTGTGTGTGTGTGTGTGTGTGTGTGTGTGTGTGTGTGTGTGTGTGTGTGTGTGTGTGTGTGTGTGTGTGTGTGTGTGTGTGTGTGTGTGTGTGTGTCTGTGTGTGCGACCGAATGCATGGCATTCCTTCCCCGCTGCCTCTGTCCTACATAAACATGCCCCCTCCGGAGATCACGACAGGAAATCTCTACATCTGTAAGAAGCCCTGTTTATACCTGGTTCTTACATGTGGCAGTTGTCCTGATCTTGTCTATATTCTGATTGTGCCCACATTTGTCGACAGGTGTAGACAATCAAAAGACACATTGGGAACAGATTGTGATTAGATCTTCCTGTCCGCCTCCTCCGGAGGTAGTCGAAGAATCGTCTTGTATGGATAGCCTTGAAGTGTAAACGAATACTGACAACGAAAGCGTATACTTTTGGCCAACATCACGGTGGCCCCACCCTCTAAAAACAAATCACACCAGCCAGTTGAGGTGGTAATTATGGACAATAATACCTCTACGATCCCTCCTAGAATTAAGATCTTGGTCTTCATTAGAAATAAAGTACCTGGCCTCCTGAGTGGGGCACTGGTCTAAGGCATTGCTTCTCAGTGTCTCTACAGCTTGGGGTTCGATCTCGGGCTGTGTCTCTACAGCTTGGGGTTTGATCCCGGGCTGTGTCATTACATAATTGGCCTGGGTTTGGCAGGGGGGGGGGGGGGGGGGGGGGGGGGGCTTTACTTCATTGTGCTCTTGTGTCAGGCTGGGCTCCTGCAGGCTGACTTCGGTTGTCAATTGAAGTGTGTTTCCTCTGACACGTTGGTGCGGCTGGCTTCCGGGTTAAGCGAGTGGGGGGTGTTAAGAAGCGCCATTTTGTCGGGTCATATTTCAAAGGACGCGTGACTTGACCTTTTCCTCTACCGATCCCGTTGGGGAGTTGCAGCGATGAGACACGATCGTCATCACGAAAATGGGGGTACATCTTTTTAATATAAATATACACATAAAGTGCCTACGGCCACTGTGGTCGGAGGCCACAGCCCAATCTAAATTAGATAATGCATATCAAAATAAAGATATTTATGAAGAGATATCGTCCCCAATGAGAGAAAAAGGGTTATCCCGTGCCCGCGTCAAATGCCAGCGCAAAATAAAACATTTGAAAACATTGCACAGAAAGGCAAAGGACTGTTATAGGAGTGGGAACGGGAGAACCAAGGGTCCATCCCACCATTCATTCTGGACAGTGCTGTAGAGGATGGAGATGCTGAGCGCTTCATTCACTTTTTTTTTGCCATGTGAAGAATGGCCTGATAAAGTTGCCGTATCAGATATTAAGCATTCGTTCCTAAGTGTCATTTTTTATTTATACTGTGCATTAATTGTATTTTGTACACACATCCAGATGCTCATCTTGTTTGTGCGGTTTCTTTTTTTAGGGTACGGGAAAGATTCTCTGAATATTCATTTGTATGGCCGTGGACAGGTCGAAGTTCTCGGGACAGTATTACACCCAGTCTTAAATCGCCGGATAGCCAAAGTAGACTGTATTGATGAGAGTATACAACCGTTGATTATAAAAGCGTGCCGTTTTCTGTCGATTTGTACAGCTTGTGTCACAAGGGGAGGTCTAAGGCAGGTTGGATTCATTTGCATACAGGGAGGGATCAGGGAATAATCTGGTCACAATGTGAACGCAGTGAACAGATAAGAGACACATTTTATTATCACGTGTAGATGCAACAAATCTCGATCAGATAGTGATCGGATCATCTTGATCGGATGATGACAACCACATGATAATGCAAGGTGTAACCACAGCTAGAGAGAGAGCGAGAGAGACTGGGAAGAGAGAGGGAGAAAAAAAAGAAAGGAAGAGAGAAAGAATGACTCACTCTTCACTCAGTGTTCTTAGTCCAATCACACGTCATATTTTCATACAAGAAAAGAAGGAAAACATTTAGACAGTGATGTAAAGTACCTAAGTAAAAATTATTTCAAGTACTACTTAAGTAGTTTTTTGGGGTATCTATACTTTACTTTACTATTTATATTTTTGACAACTTTTACTTTTACTCCACTACATTCCGAAAGAAAATAATGTACTTTTCACTCCTTACATTTTCCCCGACACACAAAAGGACTTACATTTTGAATGCGGAAAATAGTCTAATTCACGCGCTTATCAAGAGAACATCCCTGGTCATCCCTTCTGCCTTTGATCTGGCAGACTCACTAAACACAGGGGCTGCAGGTAGCCTAGTGGTTAGAGTGTTGGACCAGTAACCCAAAAGGTTGCTAGATCAAATCCCAAGGCTGTCAGTACACATCTGTCGTTCTGCCCCTGAACAAGGCAGTTAACCCACTGTTCCTAGGCTGTCATTGTAAATAAGAATTCTTTCTTAACTGACTTGCCTAGTTAAATGAAGGTAAAACCCCCCCACAAATGCTTAGTTTGGGAATTATGTCTTTCTGTTGAAGTGTGCCCCTGGCTGTCTGTAAAAAAAATATAAAAAAAATTGTGCTTTGTGGGTTGCTTAATATAAGAAATATGAAATGATTTATACTTTTACTTAGAATGTTTGACACTTAAGGATATTTTAGCGATTACATTTACTTTTGATACTTAGGTATATTTAAAAACCAAATACTTTTAGACTTTTACTCAAGTAGTAGTTTCATTAGTGACTTTCCTTTTTACTTGAGTCATTTTCTTTTAAGGTCTCTTTACTTCTACTCAAGTATGACAATTGGGTACTTTTTCCACCACTGCATTTAAACATCTTAGAGATCAAAGTAAAGGTTCATGTCAAATTGACCTGAGATGGTGTAAAACAGTGGAAGATGCTGAGGGGAGGACGGCTCATAAAAATGGACACCATTCCACCTATTCCGCTCCAGCCATTACCACCAGCCCATCCTCCCCAATGAAGGTGCCAGTAGCCTCCTGTGGTGTAAAAGTCATTTCTGATGATTCATTGTTTGTATGACATTTCTCAACCTATAAGACCAAACACCCTGATCTATATATTATATGGTGAGTTTATAGAGGTATGTTTTCGACCTATTTAAGTTTGCAGAGGATGCTTCAAGGCCAGAGAATGAGATAGAGAGAGAGAGAAAAAGAGAGAGAGGGTGGAGTGCTGCTCTTTACCGCCCTCCCGTGGCATCTCAGGACTTTGTAATGTGGCTACTCAGAGTACAAGGCAGGCCTAGAATGAAGGTGGAAAGTTAATAGTTTGATTAAAGCATAGAAATAGCATTAGTCATTATATTTCTGTGGTTAAAAGTAGGGGGGTGGAAGTAGCATCTTCGGCGGGGTAACCTCTACATTCAGCGCCAGGTATACCTTCTCAGATTGCCAGATTTTTGTTGTTTCTAGAGTAAAGTCTGGGGATAAATATTGAGCAAAAGCAACAGTCTTATATCAACTTCTCTATGTCACTTGTGAACATTTTAGTGCTTTATGCCGTAAACAGATAAAAAACATTTTTTTACCTCATGTTGTTTGGGTTAAACGTCTAAACTTCTTTAATTACGAAGGAATGATCATAAATTAACAGAAAAACGGCTGACCTTGTGGTTTCTGGTTTGGTTGATATTTTTCTTTCAAATTGAATCTAGATTCCTAGAGTGCCCGTTTTTCACACAGAGATCTGAAATGAGGAGGAGGATGATGATGGTGGTGGTGATGATGATGACGGTGAGGATGAAGGCTAGTCTCCCTCCCCAGTTATCCCTCTATTTTTCTAATCGGAACTGTGACAACCTCTCTAAAAGCAGAATCGTATTTCTTCATTAATGAGTATTACAAATGGAGTGATATCCCCAGAACGCCACAGAACTGATCTCTGTCTATCAGGGTTATATTTAGTAGATGAGCCACGGAACTGTCTCTCTCTCGGCTAACTCCCTCAGGGCGCACATACTAAGCGTGCATTCCAAATTGCACCCACCCTATTCCTTAAATAGTGCACTATCCATAGGGTTCTAGTCAAAATCAAAAGCGGTGCACTATAAACGGTATAGGGTGCCATTTGGGACACACATACGATTCTGCTTGGCAACCAACAGCCAATCACTGTGACTGCACCCTCTTTTAATTTTCGTTCACCCACGCGGCAACACTCTGTTCCGAGCTGTGATATACTGTATCTGTGAATTACAAAAGAAGAGATTGGAGGCATGTTGGGACCTGCTTTGGGATGGGCTGTGGGGCTGAGACAGGATTCTAGAATACGCCTTTAGAAATGCTCTCGGAATTCTACCTCAGAATGTTTCAAAACTCACTTGTCTATCTGTCTCTCAGAGTGGAATTTTGGTTTCGGGAAACTTCTAGAACTTACTTTGACAAAACGGTTTGTGGAATTCTAACTCACAGAAATATATTCCACAGAAGTGCACACGCAGACAGAATAATATTCTGCAACATGCTTGTGTAAAACCTGGAGGGTTGAATTCCAGCTGTGTGAATTCCAGAACACACATTTCTAGACTCTCTCTGTTGAGCTGACAACCACCCACTGTTTCTGTAAGGCAATGTTTACCTTTTAGTGTTTCAGTGTTTCAGATCAAGTCATCAAAACCAACCACCTCTCCAACTGACCACTATGCTATGTCCAGTGTGTGTGTGTGTGTTTGTGTGTTGAGTGCTTCCACATGTGTGCTCTGGCTGAGGTTGGAGGGGGTGGACAGATGCTCAGGGCCCAGGGAGTCAGAACAGCAGGACCAGCTGGCCCCACTTAACATAAGACAGACACACACACACACACACACACACACACACACACACACACACGCGCGCACCCCCGCTCGACATACACACACACTGGACGGACATACACACACATTGGACATACATGCACGCACACACTCGCGCCCACACACACACTAATGGGCTACTTATTCACTGTGTTAAACATTAGAGGTTAAACAAAGGTTAATGGGGGCAAGGGTGTAAAGTGAATGAGTTAAATCATAGAGAGACATTTGAGAGCTGAGGCTAAAGAAAACTGCCGTAAAAATATATTGAGAAGGCAAAGTAGTTACCGTATTCTATATTTTACTGACCTTATTCCCTGAGAAAGGGGGAAATGAATGCTCTCGTTTGAGAGGAAAGAGAAATGACTCTCGTCTTCCTAATCTGTAAACCGCCGATAGAGAGGGACACACCCCCACACACACCCCCACACACACCAGGATTGACCAGTACATGTTTACCTCTCCCCCCAGAGTGTGTTTAGATTAGAACCCACCTGCAACACTCTAAAGTAGAACATTCTAACATTCTAGGTCACAGCGTTTCATATCAGTGCTGGACAGGGAAGCCAAAGCCGCGACCTAAGTTTGACAGTGTGTGCAGGCTGAAATGTGTGTGTTTAGACAGAGAGGACAGATACAGATTGAGTTGTATTGGGTTGCAACATTTCCTCTTTGGAGGATTTCCGGTTTTCCTGCCTTTGGGGAATCTTCCAAATGGGATTTTTGGGAAAACCTGTGAATTCCGGGAAAGTTGTGGAATTTTGTAACCCTTTTTTCGCAACCCTAGACAAAGGACAGATACAGAGTTGTAAAATCAGGTTGATTTACAGTCAGGTTTTCTGTAGTCCAGCAGCCCAGGTTGTGGGATTTTATTTGATGAATCCCAAGGTTCTTACTAATGCTTTTGACCTGGCATAGTTCTGTTGGGCCGTTCTGTGTGTGTGTGTCTGTGTGTGTGTGTGTGTGAGCGCGCAGGTGCGTGCGTGTCCCACCCCAGTCTCCCTCATGGTGTCTTGTGAGCCAGGTTTTTCCACGGTTACCATTAGTAGCTTTTCCATGTGTTCTCTTTGTCATATGACTGACTGTATAACTAACTGTCCTAAAAACACAGTTCACGCAGGAACGTGTGTGTGCGTGTGCATTCGCGCGTGTGTGCGTGTAAGAACTTAAACTTGTACATTTCCAACCCTGGATTGACCAATTGGATTACTAGACTAAATCCTTATAACATCTAGCTATGAATAACACTTTACAGAGGTTTGCCTAGAGGCTGTACTATTTGTGTTTTCTTAAGAGATATCCACAAGCACAGATCTAGGATCAGCTTACTCTCCATCAATCCTAACCATAACTATTATAGAAAAAGAAAAAACAAACTGATCCTAGATCAGCATGTAGCTGAACTTTATTCTAGCAGCAACCATGGGTGTGGTCTGGGAGAGATTTAGTACCTGTAACAGTCTACTGTTCTTGGCATGTTTTCAGTTATCTCTCATCTTATTTTTTTAATTGGTTGAGAGCAGTGGTCGTTGTTGGTCATGGAAAGAAAAAACAATCCCTGGAAAAGAAGATAGAGCATTCCGAGGAATAATCTAGAGAATTCCTGGACATTTCATTGGGATTCCAGGATGTTTAAAAAAATATATACATATATTTTTTTTATTTCACCTTTATTTAACCAGGTAGGCCAGTTGAGAACAAGTTCTCATTTACAACTATGACCTGGCCAAGTTAAATCAAAGCAGTGCGACACAAACAACAACACAGAGTTACACATGGGATAAACAAACAAGTCAATATCACAATAGGAAAAAAGTCTGTATACAGTGTGTGCAAATGAGGTAAGATAAGGGAGGTAAAGGCAATAAATAGGCCGTAGTGGCGAAATCATTACAATTGAGCAATTAAACACCGGAGTGATAGATGTGCAGAAGATGAATGTGAAGTAGAGATACTGGGGTGCAAAGGAGAAGAAAAAAAACACATTATGTCACTGTGGTGAGGTGTGCGTACGTGTGTGTGTGTGTGTGTGTGTGTGTGTGTGTGTGTGTGTGTGTGTGTGTGTGTGTGTGTGTGTTCGTGGGTGTGTTTAGTGGCAGGGGTTTCATCCTAGTCTTTTGGTCATTTCACTTCAAACAACACCAAGTGGCACCCTATTCCCTACACAGTGCACTACTTTTGATCACGGCCCGAATGGCTCTGGTCAAAATGAGTGCACTATGTAGGCAATAGAGGGTGCCACATGGGATGCGCTCAGAGAATTCTCAAGGAAAATATTACGTTTGAACTTCCTTGTCTTGGTAGAACCTTGTAACAGTAAATACCAAGCAGTGATGAAAGCACTGAACTCCTCCAAAGTTCGGAAAATGCCAACTCAGTCTAAATTACAATACGTGTTATGCACTGGCAAGCACTGGCGCATGTGCAGGCACTCTCTCATTTGCACACACACACACCGTGACATTCTGGTTACTGGCGGGGTAGGTACCCCTCCGATTCTGTAGAAGAGTGGTGTCATTGTGCAGTACATGCTGACTGTGTGTGTGTGTACGCCTGTGTGTGTTTCGTATGTGTCTGTGACTGTGTGTTTGTGAGTGTGTGTATGTGTGTGTGTGTGAGTGTGCGTTTATCAGGGCAGGGCCGGGTAAAGATGTGTAATCATCAGTCAGTCTTTGATGAGTGGGGGAATTCCAGTCTCGTCTCGCTAATTCCCACTGTGCATGCCTTCCGCTCCTCTCCCCCTTCTCACTCCTCCTCACCCCTCTCCACCACCTCTGTCCTTTATGCTCCAACGTCAGTCTATGTAGCCAAGTTACGCTAGCCCTATGTATAGAACTAGCATTTCTATGTACCTGGCAGTATACTCTCAAACTCTCTGTTTGTGTACAGTTGTACATCTCCATGTCAAAAGTGTTACCAATATTTCCATTTAGTTTCCAAGCCCTTTGGGGAAGATATTTTATGGAACATGCATGGATTCTATCAAGATTCTAACTGATGAGAAGAATGTTCTAACGTTCTAAGAATTCCCTCCTGACAGGCCGAAGAACTTTCTAGAAGAGAGAAAGAGAGAATATGAGAGTGTAGTGGGGGGGGGAGAGGGAGAGTGAGTGCGAGTGCGAGAAATAAGGTGAATTCGTAAGGGAGAAAGGGGAGGGGGACACATTGCTAGAGCTCACTGACCCCCCCTGACTGGATTACATGCCCCAGTGGTGCAGTGTGAGGGGGAGGGGGGCGATGGCTAGAGGGCTGGGCGTGGGAGAGACAGACAGCATTGAACTGAAGCAGACCAGATACTAATCAGGGATCCAGAGCTTGTAAAAACACCCCCGAAAACAAACGGACGCATACGCACACACTCGCTCGTCTAGGGAGGTGCAGAGGGTGTGTGTGTTTGCATACTCGCAGAACTCGCCAGTTCTGCCAGGCCCTTAGATGCCCTCTGACTGCCCCCCCCCCCCCCCCCCCTCCCCACACACCCTGTCTCCTGATATGACCCCAAAGGGGCAGGGTAGGGTGGCGGGGAAGGCCCAACATGGACCTTTAGGCCTTGAGGTGGGCTATGAGTTTGTTTTTTCGAAATCACAAACATTTGTGATCTACACAGGCAACCTTGCCTTGACCCTCTTCTTGGTCCTCATTCAACCCCTCCCTTACACTTTCTCACTCTCAAATCGAATCAAAGTTTATCGGTCACGTACACAGATTTGCAGATGTTATCGCAGGTGCAGCAAAATGCTTGTATTTCCAGCTCCAGCAGTGCAGTTATACCTAGCAATAAATACAAAAATATACACTTAATACACTTTTTTTTAAATAATAAGTTATATAGGATGTGGCATTACTAGAACACAATATATACATATAAAGTGGGTAAAACAGTGTGCAAACATGATTAAAGTGACCAGTGTTCCATGACTCGATGTACATAGGGCAACAGTCTCTAAGGTGCAGGGTAGAGTACTGGGTGGTAGCCGGCGAGTAACAGACTAAAGTTCAGGGCGTGGTACTGGGCGGAGGCCGGCTAGTGGTGACTGTTTAACAGTCTGATGGCCTGGAGCTAGAAGCTGTTTTTCAATCTCTCGGTCCCAGCTTTAATTCACCTGCTGTATACTGTCTCCGCCTTCTAGATGGTAGCGGGGTTAACAGGCCGTGGCTCGAAGTGGCTGAGGTACTTGAAGATCTTCTTGACCTTCCTGTGACCCCGGTTGCTGTAGATGTCCTGGAGGGCAGGCAGTGTGCCCCCGGTGATGCCCTTTGGAGAGCCCAGCGGTTGCGGACAGTGCAATTTGCTGTACCAATCTGACAGGATTCTCTCAATGGGGCCAAGCTGAATTTCTTCAGCCTCTTGAGGCTGTCGTCAGTGATGTGCACGCCGAGGAACTTAAAGCTTTCCATCCACTCCACTGCAGCCCCGTTGATGTGGCTAGGGGTCGTGCTCTCTCTCTCTCTGCTGTCTCCTGTAGTCCACGATCAGCTCCTTGGTTTTGTTGACGTTGAGGGAGAGGTTATTTTCCTGGCACCACTCCGTCAGGGCTCTCACCTCCTCCCTGTGGTCTCAGTGTGGCGGAGGGGAAGCAAGTCGGGACAACAGACTGGGATATGGAGAAATGTAATATGTCCATCAACACTCCAGCCAGCTGCTCTGCACATGCTTTGAGGACATGACTTGGGATGCCGTCTGGGCCGGCAGCCTTGCGGGGGTTAACACGTTTCAATGACTTACTCACGTTGGCCACTGAGAACGAGAGCACACAGTCCGCGTAGACGTCGGGGGCCCGCGTCGGCAGCTCGATGTTATGTGTCCTCTCTCTCTCTCTCTCTCTCTCTCTTTCTCTCTCTCTCTTATTTCACCCTCCCTGTTATTGCTCTTACAGACATGTGTTATATCATTACTGGGAAACCATTTAACAGTCGGTTAGTGTTTGAGCTCTGGCCAAGCCCCGATGGGTCTTTATAACTACCCCCAATTAGACAACGCCGCAGGGGGGAACAGAGAGAGAGAGGGTGGGGAGACAGAAAGACTGAGAGAATCAAAGAGAGTGAGAGAGAAAATGGATAGAGGAAGTCTGAGGTCAGAATATAATTGAATATGATATGAAAGTGACATGTTCCTACTTCCAGGTTGTCACCAATAATTTCTTGACTAGGCTTCAAGATTATATCATCAAATTCACCAAAACTAGGTCATTTAAGATACACTGTATATTTAAAATTATACTTGTATTTGTGTATTGATTTGCACATACCTGATGCTTTTTTTCTCCCCAATTTCGTGATATCCAATTGGTAGTTACAGTTTTGTCTCATCACTGCAACTCCCATACGGACTCGGGAGAGGCGAATGTCGAGAGCCATGCGTCCTCCGAATCACGACCCTGCCAAGCCGCACTGCTTCTTGACACACTGCTCGCTTAACCAGGAAGCCAGCCGCACCAATGTGCCAGAGGAAACACCGTTCAACTGGCGACCGTGTCAGCGTGCATGCACCTGGCCCGCCACAGGAGTCGCTAGAGCGCGATGGGACAAGGATATCCTGGCTGGCCAAACCCTTCCCTAACAACGCTGGGCCAATTATGCACCGCCTCATGGTTCTCCCGGTCGCAGCCGGTTGCGACACAGCCCGGAATCGAACCCGGGTCTGTAGCGATGCCTCTAACACCACGATGCAGTGCCTTAGACAGCTGCGCTACTCGGGAGGCCCCCCCCCCCCCCCCAAATATTTGACGCTTAAGAAGTAAGGCACACTGACAAAAGTTAGAAGTGGTTTCATTTGAAATACAACTCCCGCAGCCTTGTGGTTAGCATGCTTGAGTGTGTCTGCTCGAGTTGAGGAATCACAGGACGGTAAGAACCTGTTAGTTACAGACATATTGATGTGTTTTATATTAGATTATGCTGGGTTTTTTTACTGAACATTGCCAGCCAGTACATCAAATTAAAAAAAATATATAATAATCATTTTAGGCCAGCAAGCTGCCGAAAGTGAGACATATACAGCTGGTGGGAGTTGTGGAGTTCTAATGAAACGGCTGTCGCTTTTCGGGCTTTGTGCGTCTTCTTGGCCGTCAAAGACGCTGAAAAGTAAATTCACTCGGAAACACGTATAGGTGTACATTTTAATATACAGGTAACTGCCAAAATAAAGGAAACACTTTATGAGGGGTAAATAAGTAAACGAGGGATACAAAGTATACTGAAAGCAGGTGCTTCCACACAGGTGTGGTTTCTGAGTTAATTAAGCAATTAGACTCCCA
>NC_074675.1:34490551-34576734 GCF_029448725.1 Salvelinus fontinalis
GTATGAAGCAGACCAGTGAGGTTTAACTACACAGTATGAAGCAGACCAGTGAGGTTTAACTACACAGTATGAAGCAGACTAGTGAGGTTTAACTACACAGTCTGAAACAGACTGGAGAGGTTTAACTACACAGTATGAAGCAGACTGGAGAGGTTTAACTACACAGTATGAAGCAGACTGGAGAGGTTTAACTACACAGTATGAAGCAGACTGGAGAGGTTTAACAACACAGTATGAAGCAGACTGGAGAGGTTTAACTACACAGTCTGAAACAGACTAGTGAGGGTTAACTACACAGTCTGAAACAGACTGGAAAGGTTTAACTACACAGTATGAAGCAGACTGGAGAGGTTTAACTACACAGTATGAAACAGACTGGAGAAGAAAGTGAACACACCCAAACACAGAAGGGTTATATGAATGTAAATCGTTTTTTCCCCCTGCTATCACCAGTAATGTTCTTTCATTCAGGAAACACAGATATGATAACAGGGTCGTTTGTATTCTCTCGGAACTAAATGAATCAAACGACTGAAATGAGGAGGGACTAACCTGAACTTGTCCAATAAGAGACATTCATTTTCATTGCAAAACGTTTTCCATGGCAAAAACGCTTTGCTACCATTTTGCCATGGTGGGCACTAATGAATACACCCCAGGTCAGAAAAAATTCAAAAGGACATCCATAGACAAAATCAGTGTTAAGCAAGAAAAATAATTTATTTGAATGATATAATAATTTTAATCACATTGGCAAGACATACATAGCTGCATGTGTTCAAACCAACAGCTACATGAACCACACTGCTGGATCTGAAAACTGAGGTTATTGATAATTATCATAATAATAATCATATATGCAGTAGAGTTTTAAATATGTCCTTCCAATGAGAAATAACAAAAATAGAATAATTCCAAGAACGCTCTCTCTCTTTATTTAAGTAGCCTAACCCAACAAACTTCATCTTGTTTCGTGGGTGTTTTTGTGTGTGTCTTTTAAGTTAAAGCTGTATTATTGTCCTGGTCCTATACATACAGAGAGTACTGTGAGCAGTTTAACTGATGTACAACTAATTATCGGTTATACTCATTATACTTAGGGACAGGAGTTTTTCCTGACCACATGACTTGACCGGGAAACACTCTGGGCCAGAGTTATATACTATTTGTTTCTTATAGCCTATAACTAGGACTCTGAGTTTTTCCTGCATGGTTAGGTAATGTGGTGAGGGGAAATTATGGGGCTAGATTTCTGTAAGAATGTTGTGAGAAAAAAATAAATACACATTTTGACAGAAAAATAAACTCCTGTCCCTAATCATACTATCATCTCTATATTTAATCTGAATAAGGGTAATCTAATGGTACTTACATTGTATATACAGATTAACACTTTAACATAGCTTGAAAGGGTGCGATCAAATCTCACATGATACCCTTTCAAGTGTTAGACCAGAATAGTGCACTAGATAGTGAGTAGGATGTGATTTGAGAAAAAGGCTAATATTAATATGTCTGTTTGCTTGTTTAGCGTCATGACAACCAGGTGGTTGTTAACAGCTTGTTACGCTGCTGTTAGATGTCGATGCAGAAACAAGATATAAAACACACACTGACTAAAGGACGTATTTTTCTGTCATCCCTCCTCTCCCTCTCTCTTCTTCTCCCCCTCTCTCTAGACTTGTATTGTTCCGTGGGGAGTTTTGGGAAAGCTTCAAGAGTTGTCCTTATGAGTCACAGAATAAAGAAGGGAAGGAAAGAAAGAAAGAAAGGAGGAGAGAGGAAATCGATGGACAGAACCCAACCGTGATCCCCCTCTTTCAGAAGAGTGAAATATCCACTCGTGAAATGTTACCCACCTTCTCTCCCTCACCCCCCCCCCCTATCCTCATACCTCTTTCTCTTCTGCTCCCATACTCTGTAATACTCTACCACATTCCTAGACATGGTTGATTGGAGAGTGGAACCCACTATAATAAATCACTGTATGTGCCAACTGTAGGCTACTGAACAAATCTGTATTTCTTCCTGTGTGTGTGTGTGTGTGTGTGTGTGTGTGTGTGTGTGTGTGTGTGTGTGTGTGTGTGTGTGTGAGTGTGTGTGTGTGTGTGTGTGTGTGTGTAGCGCTGCGCAACCATTTCTGTGGCTAGAGCTGGAATCTCCAACTGGAGTTACAGTATTTAGTGAGTATTTTGCCTCGGTGTGTGAAAATGTGTTTCTGCCTCATCCTCGGTCTTGGGCTATTGCTTACATTTTTCTCAACTCTTTCTCTCTCCCTCTTTCTTTCTCTCTATCGTTGCATCTGTGTTTTATGAACAGTATAAGGGTACAGCCAAGAGTAGTAATAGTAGGAATAGTGACGACCACTACTGTAACAGCCATAGTATATGACAGTAGTAATCATATTATACAGTATTACCGTAATAACCACAGTATATGACTGTAGTAACCATAGTATACAGCATTACCTTAGTAACCATAATAACTACAGTACTTCAGAACAGAAAGAGTAACAACTCTGCATACCTCAAAGGGAGTGTAATATCAAGGTAGCTGAAAACCATAGAATATAATCAGTAGAATGGGCATAGAACCTCTGACCATAGGAAGTTGACATTATGGCCCCATTGACTTAAATAGGGGTGTCCATTCTAGTAATTATATTTCTACGTCAAAAACACAGAAGGTTAAACATCACGCCAGACTACAAGGCAAACTAACACTGAGCTTTGTCATAGTTCTTTTTTTGTTGTAGTTCCATTCACTAAATATTTAAAACAAGCGTCACTTGACTATTTATTAATAACGTGTTCATTTACATAGTTTTTTTTCGTCTTCTTTTCATTGTCTTTATAAGTTGTTGTAGTTGTTGTTCTGGTTTCCTGAATGACCGATATAACAAAAAGAGCATCCAGATATTAATCTGGAGTCACTGCGTCTCTGCTGGAGGGACAGAGCAGTAGTTTTACAGGGTGTGCTCCCTCTCGTCATCCATAGGGGGGCACTGTAGCTCAATAGCACCAGGGTTTGCACGGCCCCAATGTAATGGTTCTGGAAAAGTGTGGTGAAAGGAGGATGGGTTAAGATCAGTGTTCACAGTCTGAGCGGGTCCAGAAGTCCACTATCCGTTCCTTTAAGTACACATCCAGACATTCACACGCACTGTCCCTTTTCCATCCGTCTCTGTGTGTTCTTTCACACAATCCACCCTCCTGTTTCCCTTGTAACATGGATGGTTAGTTTGGTCTGGATATAGGGACCGATGCACAATGCAGCAGAAGGATAAAAAAAAAAAAAAACATTTGTATTTTTCACAGAGAGGGGTGGATTGAAAGATGAATTTGAACATAGCACTCTTGAACACAATATCAACGCGGCGTCCTTTTTCCCCTTCCTTCCATTGACATTCAGGCTGTGTCGTCTGCGAACGGGAAGCTCCGATGCACAGAAAGAATGGGAGGGGTACGGAGGGAGGGATGAGGGGAGGACGAAGAAATGAGGAGAGGAGGGGGCTACTCTATGGGCAGAGAGAGACAGATGGAGCATGTGTTCCTGCCAGGAAGGAGGACGAGAAGCGAGGGAGAGTGGACGAGAGGAAAAGGCTCTGCACAAAACGGACAGTTTGAGAAAAAAAACATGTGGAGAGGGCAAAAAGAAGAGGGCGCTGCATTTTTCAATATGGCCGATGGATGGTTAGCTGTATTCCTGGACTGTCTCTGTTTGTTTTGTGATGGTTGTTAGAAAAGTGGGTTCTAATCACAGTTCCGGAACCCCCTCAGGTCCAGAATCCCCTCTCAGTTCCAAAACGTCACGGAAAACTCCAAAGACTACATCCACATGATTCAGACCACTTAATCCTCTCCTTAGGGCGGATAAATGAAGCCCTTGTCTCCCCACACACACACACACACACACACACACACACACACACACACACACACACACACACACACACACACACACACACACACACACACACACACACACACACACACACACACACGTCTCCACTTGTCTGTTTATGGCAGTCCTTTGGTCCTAACAGAAACCAGTCTAAACCCTGTTAAATAAACCCAACCCTGTATCATACTCTCTGTTAAGAAAGATCCACAGGGTTCAATTCTGTGCCCTCCATCTTTCACACATCCCTTGCTGTGTTTGGTTATCATTTCCTGTATACACACACACACACACACGCAAGTACACACATACTGGCGGCAGTGTGGGGAGATCCGTGGGTAAGGGTTCGTGGGCTTGTGTTCCATGGCGTTGCTCCTTCAGTTCAGTTGGTTTGATCCTGTTGTGTGCTGTGAGGTGTATCACATAGTAGATTACTACTGTTAGTACTACTGTAGTACTATTACTGTTAGTACTACTGTAGTAGTACTGTACTACTACTGTTAGTACTACTGTAGTACTTTTGTCCTATTACTGTTAGTACTACTGTAGTACTATTGTACTACTACTGTTAGTAGTACTACTGTACACTGTGGCTCTCCATAGTCTGTTTAGAACAGTTCAAGCGGATATATTTCAGTTTATACGGTATGTATGTATATCTTTGTACAGGTTAAATACAATCTGAGAAAACATTTATATGGCCTTCTATCTCGTATGAAAAGAGAAACATAAACAAACAAATAACAGGGATGACACAGGCATTGTTGTTTTCCTCGTTGTTGTAAGCTACCTCTGTATGCAGTCGCCAAAGTGCTTTGATTCAAACATAAAGGGGCGGGGGCTTGGTACCATGTCCAACTGTCAATCTTCCCGTGGAATGTTTTCGATTGAAACCGTTTTAGTTTTTTTTGTGTGTGTGAGGGACCGAAAATACGACACACACTCACACCATGTCTTCAAAAGACTAGTGTGGCATCCGTCACCATCAAGCATAGGCCTGCGATGTACCCAGTCTATTCAGTAGGCCTGTAATCTGTCTGTTTAGATATTGGTGATTCTTTGCATGGACCATATACGGTATATACTACTGGTGGTGTTTCCATGGATATTTCAGATTCATTCATTTCCACAAAGATCATTGAGAGTCATACAGTCAGACTCCCAGATCGGCTATTATCCAATCAATCTTTCCCTAGTATAGTTTCTCTCGCTCTCTCTCTCCTCCACTGTCAGTCACACAGCAAAGTAAAAAACACGAGCGAAAGAATGTGTTTAAGCATGACATTAAAACTGCTCATTTTCTCCTTTAGACTGAAGGAGACCTCCAAAAATAATACCCCTTAATGATGGAATGGACGGCGTTAAAAACAAAACTCCTTTGATGACCATCGTGACCAGCCATTGAGCAGTTAATAAACGTTCATGAAAAGGTCAATCAGTGGTTGAGTGGTCTGGTTGGACGTTCCTTCTTCCATCAATAGTTCGATCGAAAAGGGGTTATCTATAACTAGATTCAACCTCTACTTTCTCAGGAGATCTCTTAGTCGTGGTAAGGCTACAGTAAGTATATGTGTGTGTGTGTGAGAGAGAGCGAGAGAGAGCGAGCGAGAGCGAGAGCGAGAGAGAGAGAGAGAGAGAGAGAGAGAGAGAGAGAGAGAGAATGACCTGGGACAAGTGGTTTAAAAACATTCAATGGTTCAGACTCTCATTGGTCCTGAGGCAGTCTGGTTCCATGATTCCCGGTGGTCATATCCCCTCCGTCCGCTGAGGTCGAGAATTCTGTGACGCGTCGCGCGAGGGGGTTTGTGCTCTTGAGGAGTTCCATGGCAGAGACTCTGGCCCCTCCCGTGCTGGACTTGCTGCCCTTCTTTTGGAGCAGGGCCATGAAGTTGTCGTTCCGCGAGGTGGAGCGCGGGGTCGAGCCCAGGGTCAGGGTTCGGAGGTCACCACCACTGGTGCTGTGCTTCACCGGGGAGACCAGACTCTGGCGGCTGCCGAACGAGTCCCCTGGTTCCTTACGGCCCAGGACTTTCCTTTTTGACCTGTAGGGAGGAGAGAAGAGAAGAAAAGAGGAGAGATGTTAAACGCATTAGAATTAGAACATTTTTAGAACATTTTTGATTTAGCATAACTGTCCTTGGTGTTTGTGGCGTTTGGTTTTACTTTCCTTGTGGGAAACAGAAGTCCTGACATGGATAGCAAAACAAGTAACATTCGGACCAGTGGGGACATTTCACCGGTCCCCACAAGGAATAAGGCTTTTCAGGCTTAGCGCTTAGGTTTAGTGTTAGAATTAGGGTTATATTTATATTTAGGGTTAAGTTTAGTTTTAGGGTAAGGGTTAAGGTTAGGTTAAGGCTTAGGGAAAAAAAATTTTTTTATGGGAATTAATTGTTTGGTCCCTATAAGGATAGTAAAACCAATGTGTGTGTGTGTGTGTGTATTGGCACACCTGTGTATTTTGGTGAACAGGTCCTCTGTGGTGTGTGTGGTAGGTGTGTGTCCTCTGACATCATCATCCATTTCCTCTGTGATGTGGAGCTCCGTCTTGTCACTAACGACCGAACTGCTCTCCTCAACGCTCTCCGCGTCATCACCTGGAAACAATATGATTGGCCAGTTACTCTCTAACGACTGACCAATGAAAACAAGAAATATTTCTATCAATGAATAATCAGTCAATAAATGAAGAAAACAATTAACAATGACCAATCAAAACAATACGGGTAGTTATGGTTTTTCAATTGCGATGGTAACCACTTACATTTCAACTACGATTGAAGTGAAACTGGAAAGGAAGTTTTACACTGTGACACTTTCAATCCTGACAGGATCTGAATTCCAGCTAAATTGATTTTCATTGATTAATTCTCCACCGTAACATTGTAAACATACTTATGCCTGTCTCTGTAATGCTGAGCCTCCCCTCCACATCTGTAAAAGAAGAGTCCTGTAATGAAGACTCCATGGAGCTTTCCTCATCTGTTCCTATTCCCAGGTAATTTTCCTGGTTTTCCTCTTTCCCGGGAATCTCTTCTGGTGGGAACGCTCCAACGGGAGAGCGGAGAGCGGCAGGGCTGTCTGTCTGTGTTCCCTGTCTGTCGGTGGTACCGTTGGAGGGGAGAAGCAGGACGTTGGGCTTCTTTGGAACCGGCGGAGGAACCTTGGGGAGAGATTTCTTATCAGTAGTGTACATGATAACCAAAGGACAATGTGCTATGTAGCAAGTAAATACATGCAGACAATATACTGTATAGATAGATAGATAGATAGAGAGAGAGAGAGAGATATATAGAGAGAGAGAGATATAGAGAGAGAGAGAGATATATAGAGAGAGAGAGAGAGATATAGAGAGAGAGAGAGAGAGATATAGAGATATAGAGAGAGAGAGAGAGAGATATAGAGATATAGAGAGAGAGAGAGAGATATATAGAGATATATAGAGAGAGAGAGAGAGAGATATAGAGAGAGAGAGAGAGATAGAGAGAGAGAGATATAGAGAGAGAGAGATATAGAGAGATAGAGAGATAGAGAGATAGAGAGAGAGAGGAGAGAGAGAGGAGAGAGAGAGAGAGGAGAGAGAGACTTGACTAACTGACCACAGTACAAAAGCATGGCATTCATTGAACCCTAACCCATTCAGCTGGCCTACCTTGGGTTTCTTCTTGTCCAATTCAGCCAGACAGGATATGGTCATCCTGCTAGGTAGAGACGTGCTCTTATCCTGAGTCTCCAGCACTTCCTGGTTACTGCAGGGAGAGGGGAGAGACCCTCCATCCTCAGGCCCAAGACGGAGCTCCAAGTCAGGGTTGAACTCCGGCTCCATGGAGGGGTCCTCCAGGAGGGGCTGGGGCAGGGGGAGAGGAGGCAGATCGTACAGGGACTGGGTGTGGGGGAAGGAGGGGGCATCGTAGAGGCTCTGGGGGTAGTGGAGGGGGAAGGTTTGGGGATGTTCCTGGGGTCTAAAGGGACTGGTGGGGGTGTGAGGGAAGGCTTTCTTCAGCTTGGGCTTCCTACCTACTACCATGTAGATGCTGGGGTTAGGCATGGGCCGGGGAGGGTTAACAGGGGAGGCAGGGGGGGAGTCGGAAGCGACGGGGGAGGAGGAGGGGGACTTGAGGAGGATGTTAAGGGGGCGTTTGGGTAATGGGGGCTTGAAGGCCACAGGGGGTTTGGGTTTGGGGGCAACGAGGGGGCCGGGAGTGCAACCGGGGGTGACAGGCGGGGGGGAAAGGTCGCGACCCTGCTCCTCCTCAATGATGTCATTAGAGGCTCCATTGAGGCAGTCCTCCAGGTCGGTACGGGAGACAGAACGTAGGCGGATGTTCCGGAGCTCGTTCGTGGTCACCACTGGGAGAGTTGATTGGCTGCCGGCACTCAGTTTACCGGGCTTAGTGGCGGTGGACGTGTCAGAATGGCGCCGGCTGGCCTTCTGTTTTGGTTTGATGGAGGACAAATCCAGATGAGCGTTAACCGGCATCTCGAAGGACAGCCTCGATCGAGCAGCAGGGTCCCGTGGTGATGTAGCTGGCAACGAAGACTTCCTCTCTGGGATTTTGGGGCGCATCTTACACCCCAACGTGCAGGCGGGCCCTGTTGGTGTTCCTGCCACCTGGTTGGAGGGGGTGATGGGTGTCGGAGTTTCTGACTGGCTAGAGTAGCCACTGGAGGGGGACATGAGTCCTTGTGGCTTGAAGGGGGAGGAAGCTTTGGTCGACTCTGCTTCAACGGAGAGCAGGGAGGGGGAGGTGGCTCTGGAGGTGGAGGGGGAGTCCAGGAGAGACTCGGAGCTGCCCCGAACCTTAGATTAGATTCAATTAAACGTGATTAGATTAAATGTATTAGACATGAAAATCATGTATTAGACATTAAAAACATGAAAATCATCTTCCTGGTCGTACATCAGAAAAAATCCTACATTAAACCAGGGCTGCCCAACCCTCTTTCTAGAGATCTAGTGTCCAGTAGGTTTTCAGTCCACTTATTAGCTGCTCACCAAGGCCTTAACTAGATGAATCAGGTATGTTAGGTTAGGGTTGGACTGAAAACCTACAGGACTGTAGATTTTCAGGAAGAGGTTTGGGCACGGCTGCATTACACAACATAGACCAGGCCTGGGTAATTCTTTTACATGGAGGTCCACATAAGAATATGTCGGGCCAGAATCATATTACAGGATTATACATCATGTGTATGACTGTGTTGACAAATATATATAGACTGTAAATCACGACCAGATATGCTACTTATTTAACATGCACAGAAATAAACCACATCCATGTTCTCCTTTTGGTAGGTATTTTCATTATTAAACACGCAATGAACTACACAGAGGGAAACGTACACTGTGCATTCAGCACCACGGACAGAACTCTTGTTAACGGGTATGCACAAAAAACACAAGAATGAGAGAGAGCTCAACATTACATTTAAACTACTCAATCAGTGTGAGGAGTGAAGTCGCTGGGCATTGACTAGAGCAGTGAAGTCCGGTATAGTTTCTGACGTCGCTATGTGCAGGGTTGCTGAGAGGTGAGAGTCAGTAAGAGGATCTGTGCCTTGACTTGTTATATTTCATCACTGAAAATGTCTGTTCACATACATAGGTTAGCCCAAGCAGTACAAACATCTTCTGAGCATGACTCCTAATCTTTGGAAAGTTTTGATCATGGAGAGATGCGTAAAACCTCGTCAGTGACATTGTTTTGAATAGTTCTCCAATCACTGCATCAGACTGAATATCGATAAGCTCAAGTTGCAGGTCAGTGAGAGCGTTATCCACATTGAAGGTGAAAGGATTGGAAACCAACAACATGTTATTTTCCAACACTTTGAAATCCTCAACACGACGAGAAAACTCACAAAACAACAAGAAAAAAACTAACCGTTCAAAGCACGCAGCAGCGATGTATACTTCTCCCGCAGCGCGGGAACAGACTAGTAGTGTCGGGAGGTGGGTGAGATTGTTGGCTTCTACTTGACGGGTCAGGAGGAGTCATTTTCTCTTGAAGGCTTTGACAAGGCTGTACATCTGATCTGATCTGATCTGTACATTTGGAATTCAGTTCATTCATGAGGGCGATGATGTCTACGGTGAAGGAAAAATCAGCCAACCATTCTTTATCTTGCAGTTGAGGTAAATCCACATATTTTCCTTTCATTTGCAAAACAAATGGTTCCATACCCTTTTAAGTACCTTCCTCAAACTCAGCCATCTCACGTTTGTGTGGTAGGGGAGATCTGCATGACCCGACTGTCTCCCAACAGTGAGACAAACCGCCTGTGGTTTAAAGATTGTGCTCTTATGAAGTTTACCACTTTAGTGTGACTGTATCCACAACACGGCTCATTTTCAGAACACATTTACAGAGCACCTCCTGATGAATAACGCAATGCAGGAAAATTATTTTCTGATCTGGGTCCGCTCAGCTACTTGATCCTGTATCCTTTTCAAAAGGCCAACGTTTTTTTCCACTGATGGTGCCCAACGTTTGTGCACCATCAGTGGGCACACTGGATAACTTTTCAAAACTCAGCTTTGTCACACTTACTAACCTCCTCCAATAAAACGTTCCCTGTGGTTGTGCTCTTCATTGACTGCACTGAAGCAAGCTCCCCTGTCATTTCAAAGTCTGAGGTTATGCCTCGTAAGAATATCAACAACTGTGCCGTGTCACGTGCATCACTGCTCTCATCCAGAGGCCAAGGAGAAATAGGTGAAATCCTTTACCTTGTCTTTCAACTGTTGTTCCATATTCTCTGCGGTGTCCTCAACCCGCCGTACCACTGTTCGTCTTGACAGGGAAACATTTTCAAACAGCTCTTCCTTGTCGGGGCAAAGTATTGCTGCAGATCCAATCAAACATTCTTTAATGAATTCGCCCTCAGCGAATGGCTTGCTATGTTCAGCACTTTCGTGGGACAGTACATAGCGAGCTCTCGCGATACCGTCGAATGCAGTTTTGTGAAAAGTCCGTGCTGCTTTCGCAACTGAGAAAGCAACTCTTTCGATGTACTTGCCCTCTGCTCAGAAGACATATACCTATATTTCTCTGCATGCTTTGTCTGGGAAGTGTCGGGACAAGTTGTAGTCTTTCAAGACAGCGATGCTCTCTTTGAACACAAAGCACACAGCTTTCCCTGATACCTCGATAAATAACTATTTTGATGTCCACTCTTGCTCGAACACCCTACATTCATTGTCTACAAAAACTCATTTTTTAGCAATTTCTAGCTAGCTACTATTTGTAACTGTGACGTGTGTGGCAGCCTGTCAGTCACTGTCTGTCCGCGTGCAGTTATTTATACGTGCCTTCAAAATAAATGTCCCACAAGCAGTGGGAGTTAAATCATTACACAAAGGCGAGTATTCATTGGGCATTTTAATCTGAATAACAAATACGTTTTTCAAAACTTTACAAAATCGCAAATTCTTTATGTGATCTTAGCATGATTCCGCGGGCCGTATTGAATCAGGTCGCGGGCCGCATACGGCTCCCCGGGACACCCTTTGCCCAGGCCCGATATAGACAGTACAAACAGCAAAATACCAAAAACCTGTTACTAAGGGAAGTGCTAACGGCCCTATTCACACTTGAGATAAGTAGACTTAACATGGACTTTAAGTCAACATTTGACTTCATGTTAGTCAACGTATCTCAAGCCTGAATAGGGCCCTTTGTGTATAGGAGACTCTCTTACCTTCATGCACTCTATAACAGTCGTCCCCGTGGCTGTACTAGACCCAGACAACGACCTGTAGGGGTCAGAAGCTTTCCACTCCTCCAGCTGCCAGTGGGCTGGGAAGGACAGCTCTGTTGTGTCTGGTCCGTGGACCTCGAGGCTAGGGGGTCCGTCCACGCCGCCGTGGCCCAGCTCAGGCTCCTCCAGATCGGGCTTGGAGAGGGAGGAGGAGGGTAAGAGGAAGTCTGGCTGGAAGTCCTGTAGGTGGTCCCGTGGGATGTGGAGGGATTTGGGGCGCCCGTCCCGGTAGTGCCCTCCGTTGTGGCCATGCACGCGCCCCTCGGCGCCCCCTAAATTCTTCACGAGCGAGACGCTCCGGACGGGCGGAGGGGGTTTGCGTTTGGACTTCTTCAGCGAGATGGAGCGAGAACGTAACCGTAGGCGACCTCCCGGGGGGAAGTTGCCGTCAGATACGGAGACGTTGTCAATGCTGTTGCTCCCATCCTCGGAGCTCCCACTGGGGTAGAAGAGGGCGTAGCTCTCGCCCCTCTCACCCCCCTCGCCGCCAGGGTAATGGTGGTGGGGGTGGTGCATCTCTGTTAAAACGCTGCCACCGTTCCCGTTTGTCCCATTACCGGCTCCAGGTAGTCCACCGACGCCGTACATCCCGCCGCAGATGTTATCCGTGGAGCAGAACGAGCCGGAATCCGTCGGCGTGGAAAGAGAGCGCTCACGGAACTTAAATGCATTGGCGGCGGCGACAGAACGCGCCGACCTCTCCCTTCTCTCTCCTCCTCCCATCCCTCTCTCCGAACCGCTCCGTTCGTCAGTGGGGCTAGATGCCGCCCCCTCTGTCTCACTCCGCCTCCCCATCATCATCCCTATGGTGCCTGGGTGCCTGTGTCCGGAAGGTTCTGATATTGACGTGAACGAACTAGAGTGAGACTGCGACCCCGAGCTCACGGAGAGTCCCAAACTGGTCTGAGAGGGGCACATCAACTCCCCACCCTGCCCCTCAACCATCCTTGGTCCCTTGGGCAGGGTCGCCGGTCCCTTCCCCAGCGGACTTGGAGCTAAACTATAACTATAGGCCTCGTTCCAGGCTCCCGGGGAGAAGGTGGAGCCCTTGGGGCCGTTCCAGGACTGAGAGGTGGAGTTGGAGCAGAGGAGGGCGGCAGAGTGGTCCATGGTGCCAAGGGTTGGAGGGGGGTTCCTGGGGGACTGGGGAAGGCTGAGGCTGGGGTCCAGGTCACTATGGGTCTTCCTCAGGGGTATGTGCTGGACAGGGGTGTCTGTGACAGGCTCCAGAGACCGGGGCTGGTCTCCTCCACCACAGCCCAGGGACGGAGAGGGGGAACAGGATCCCTGGAGGAGGTCTACGCCCAAGAGTTTACCCTCACCTAGAGAGAGAGAGAGAGAGAGAGAGAGAGAGAGAGAGAGAGAGAGAGAGAGAGAGAGAGAGAGAGAGAGAGAGAGAGAGAGAGAGAGAGAGAGAGAGAGAGAGAGAGAGAGAGAGAGAGAGAGACAGAGAGAGACAGAGAGAGACAGAGAGAGACAGAGAGAGACAGAGAGAGACAGAGAGAGACAGAGAGACAGAGAGACAGAGAGACAGAGAGACAGAGAGACAGATAGACAGAGAGAGAGAGAGAGACTATTGAGTTACTCCTGGACAAAAAGAGAGGTTGTCTCGTTGATAATGAGGAAGCATACTGACTCACTTAACATCAGAATAATGTTTTCCTGCGCTTGCCTACATTAAGAATGAAACCATATTTGAAGTTTAAAGACACTGGGTAACCTTCTACACAGTCATCTCAGGTCTCGTCTGCTTTCTTTACATTCATTCATGAAAATAGTGCAAGGAGGAGAAAAACAACTCTCTCTGTGATATATATTCCACTCTACCAATTTCTCTCCTTCCCTCATTTCTCTCGCTCTTTCGCCATCTCTCTTTTTCTCCCTTTCCCTCTCCCTCTGCAGCTTTTTTCAGATAGAGGAGTGGAATGAAGGAAGAGCTGGGCATTGCCATGGCAACAGCTACCTGTTCTGTCATTGGGGCAATGGCAAGATGATGAGAGAGAGAGGGTGCAGCAGAAAACATACATGGATACAGTGCATCTAACTGGAAATCAGGTGCCCACCTAAAATACACAACACACCTAACCTTACCAAGCTAGTCTCAACACACCCAACCTTACCAAGCTAGTCTCAACACACCTAACTCAAAGACACACACAGAGAGAGAGACACACACAGAGAGAGAGAGACACAGAGAGAGAGAGACACAGAGAGAGAGAGACACAGAGAGACAGAGAGAGAGAGAGAGAGAGAGAGAGACACAGAGAGAGAGAGACACAGAGAGACACAGAGAGAGAGAGAGAGAGAGAGAGACAGACACAGAGAGAGACAGAGAGAGACAGAGAGATGCAGGGAGAATGATGGAGCGAGAGAGAGAGATGCAGGGAGAATGATGGAGCGAGAGAGAGAGATGCAGGGAGAATGATGGAGCGAGAGAGAGAGATGCAGGGAGAATGATGGAGCGAGAGAGAGAGATGCAGGGAGAATGATGGAGCGAGAGAGAGGTGCAGAGAGAATGATGGAGCGAGAGAGAGACGCATGGAGAATGATGGAGCGAGAGAGAGATGCATGGAGAATGATGGAGCGAGAGAGAGATGCAGGGAGAATGATGGAGCGAGAGAGAGATGCAGGGAGAATGATGGAGCGAGAGAGAGATGCAGGGAGAATGATGGAGCGAGAGAGAGATGCAGGGAGAATGATGGAGCGAGAGAGAGATTCAGGGAGAATGATGGAGCGAGAGAGAGACGCAGGGAGAATGATGGAGTGAGAGAGAGATGCAGGGAGAATGATGGAGCAAAATAAAGATTCTGGGAAAATGAGAGTGAGGGGAGAAAAGAGAGAGAGAGCAAGGGAAGAATAAAAAATAGATTGAGAGAGAGAGAGAGAGATGCAGTGAGAGAGAGAGAGTTCTGAAAGAGAGTGAGATACTCTACTGTTGATGGATGAGAATTAACAGGAAAGGGAGGATGGGAAAGGAGGGGGAGAGGAGGCATCCAATGACAAAGCAGTTGCTATGCCAAAACCAGGAGGATGTTTGGAGGGTGAGTGTCAGAATGCTGCAGCTATGATGACCAGAGCATACTACCAAAAATGCACGCACGCACGCACGCACGCACGCACACACACACGCACACACACGCACAAAACATAAATAGATGACAGAAAATAGAGTAGATAGAATGTAACCAAATAGATAGGATAAACAATTCAGATTCTGTACGCAGTGATGCTTACATACGCACACTTACGCACCCCATAGGTGTGTTGGTAAAGGTTAGGTGTGTTGTGTATTTTAGGTGGGCACCTGATTTCCACTTAGATGCACTGTATCCATGTGTGTTTTCTGCTGCACCCTCTCTCTCATCATCTCACCATTGCCATTGCCCCAATGACAGAACAGGTAGCTTAAATAAAAGTAGTTAAATAAAGGTTAATTTTAAATGAAATAAAAATAAAAACACAAGCACACACCCACACCCACACCCCCACACACACACACACACACACACACACACACACACACACTACCCACTCTCCTACCTGTGATGTCGAGGGATAGCAGGTGAGCGGGGGTGCGTCGTCCCAGGTGCCAACGAGGTTTCTCGGCCACGGGGGGTCCCAGGGAGGTGCTGCTCCACCCCACTAGAGGGCGATCTGACCCACAGGGGGACGGGGAGGGAGAGGGGGGCGGGTCCGTACCCCTACTGATACTTACTGAGGAGGTCTCATCCTCCTCACACACCTGCCCCTTAGACGCCGGCTGAAGAGGAGGAGGGAGGAGAGGTGATGGAGGAGGGGTGACGGGAAGGAAGGAGTTACACGTAGATTCCTAGACTAGAGACTATTTGTGTTGCGACGTTTCCAATTGACATGAAACTCTCATTTTCTGTTTGACATCAAGCAGTCAACTTCGAATTGTAGCAATGGAAAAGATGGATTCCCATTATCAAACAATATGCTAGCATATCCAGATACATAGACCCCAGCACCTAAAAATCAGCTGTAGAACATTTGTAGAATAACTACAACTTGTACAAGAACGAAATACAGGTCATTAAAGGTCCATTAAAGTACAGGTTAAATCAAATAAAGGCGTTCATATTTACCAGGAAGATGAAGTCAGGTCTCTTGTTGTTGAGGGAGACAGGGGAGCGGCTGAGGGTGGTGGACGTGTCGTCAGAACTCTGGGAGGAAGCTGTTGGGTGGCGGAACGTCTGGCCTGTTAGCTTGGTGTCATACAGCTGCTCTTCAAAGTCTGGTAGAGACGCATACACATACGTATGGTGTCAGACACACATCGTACCAGACACACACAGGTACACGCATGCACACACACGGCAACAGACACGGGCGCGCACATAAACACACACACATACAAGCCACAACAACCTCGGAGTTAGTCAAGTTGCAGAGCATCCATCCCATTAGCTGCTTCTTGAAGTCTGTCCGGCGCAGAACACTAGTTAGCCACATGCTAAGTGGAGGCTTGGAGGAGTGGACACAAGAGAACAAAATGTGGAGTCCACCTCATGCAACGATTCTTTAGCACTCACTGATTCACTACTCTTTCCCGTTTCCCTCTATTTTTCTCACACTTTCTTTGGCAATGTTGCTCTCCACCTGCTGTCTCGACTTCCTCCTGCCTTTCTTTCTTGTCCCTTGTTGCTTCCTCACTCCGTCCTCCTCTCCTCCTGTTTCTCTCGAAGCTGCAGGACTCCACCTCAGGCCATTGTAAACATACTGATTACCATTCCACAACCCACCCCCCCCCTTAAAACTCACCATACACAACCCCCTAGCCATTCATTTCCCCCAAAACACACTCCCCTAAACCTCCACTCACCCCACCAGCAGCCCCATATCCCTCCAAGCCCCCCCCCCCCCATAAACCCTGTCCCACCCCCAAACTCCTTCTGACAGTATTTGGGGGCGGGGGTGTGAGGGGGGGGGGGGGTGATTGAACTTGCTCTCTGGGACATTATGGATGCCTTCCTCCTGGTGTAGGGTTGCCTAGCAATGCATCGCCTGGGGATAATGGAATACCACTTCAATCATCAATGGCCCCCAGCAAATCCCCCTTAACAGAAGAGGGAAGACCTGCCCACTGATTATAGTTAACCAACTTACTGGGAGCCTGTGGTTGTCAGGTCTGCTTCTGGTCTGGCTATGGCAACACAGATCTGGCAACTTGGCCATCTAACATCAAACGTAACATCCCCAGTTAACTTAGGACTATTCAAGGTGAACCGGTCATAACCTTCTAGTGAACGTGGAATGAGGGAGAGTTTAAGTAAGAACTTATTCAGGACTTCCTTGATTGCATCACTTCACTTGTTTCGCTGTATTTGCTGCAACGTCATGAAATCAAATCAAATGTTATTTGTCACATGCACCGAATACACAGGTGTAGACCTTGCCATGAAATGCTTACTTACCAGCCCTTAACCAACAATGCAGTTTCAAGAAAAATAAGAGTTAATAAAAAATATTTACTAAATAAAGTAAAGTAAAAAATAAAAGAGCAACAATAAAATAATAATAACGAGGCTATATACAGGGGGTACCGGTCAATCCTGGGTAGCCATTTGATTAGCTGTTCAGCATACGCACAAGAAACCTTGTTGGCACCTGGGACAACGCACCCCCGCTCACCTGCTATCCCTCGACATCACAGGTAGGAGAGTGTGTGTGTGTGTGTGTGTGTGTGTGTGTGTGTGTGTGTGTGTGTGTGTGTATGTGTGTATGTGTGTGTGTGTTTTTATTTTGATTTTATTTAAAATTAACCTTTATTTAACTACTTTTATTTCAGCTACCTGTTCTGTCATTGGGGCAATGGCAATGGTGAGATGATGAGAGGGTGCAGCAGAAAACACACATGGATACAGTGCATCTAAGTGGAAATCAGGTGCCCACCTAAAATACACAACACACCTAACCTTACCAACACACCTAGGGGTGCGTAAGTGTGCGTATGTAGAAGCTGTTCAGAAGCCTTTTGGACCTAGACTTGGCAGGTAATTTGCCCCCGGTGATGCGTTATGCAGAACGCACTACCCTCTGGAGAGCCTTAAGGTTGAGGGTGGAGCAGTTGCCGTACCAGGCTGTGATACAGCCCGACAGGACGCTCTCAATTGTGCATCTGTAAAAGTTTGTGAGTGTTTTTGGTAACAAGCCAAATTTCTTCAGCCTCCTGAGGTTGAAGAGGCGCTGTTCGCCTTCTTCACCACGCTGTCTGTGTGGCTGGACCATTTCAGTTTGTCCGTGATGTGTACGCCGAGGAACTTAAAACGTTCCACCTTCTCCACTACTGTCCCGTCGATGTGGATAGGGGGGTGCTCCTTCTGCTGTTTCCGGAAGTCCACGATCATCTCCTTTGTTTTGTTGATGTTAAGTGAGAGGTTATTTTCCTGACATCACACTCCGAGGGCCCTCACTTCCTCCCTGTAGGCCGTCTCGTCGTTGTTGGCAATCAAGCCTACCACTGTAGTGTCTGCAATCTTGATTGAGTTGGAGGCGTGCATGGCCACGCAGTCATGAGTGAACAGGGAGTACAGGAGAGGGCTGAGAACGCACACTTGTGGGGCCCCAGTGTTGAGGATCAGCGGGGTGGAGATGTTGTTTCCTACCCTCACCACCTGGGGGCGGCCCGTCAGAAATTCCAGGACCCAGTTGCACAGGGCGGTGTCGAGACCCAGGGTCTCGAACTTAATGACATGTTTGGAGGGTACTACGGTGTTAAATGCTGAGCTGTAGTCGATGAACAGCATTCCTACATAGGTATTACTCTTGTCCAGATGGGATAGGATAGTGTGCAGTGTGATTGAGATTGTGTCGTTTGTGGACCTATTGGGTCGGTAAGCAAATTGGAGTGGGTCTCGAGTATCAGGTAGGGTGGAGGTGATATGATCCTCTACTAGTCTCTCCAAGCACTTCATGATGACAGATAGTCGTTTAGCTTAGTTAGCTTTCTTGGGAACAGGAACAATGGTGGCCCTCTTGAAGCATGTGTGCACAGCAAACTTGGATAGGGATTGATTAAATATGTTCGTAAACACACCAGTCAGCTGGTCTGCGCATGCTCTGAGGACACGGCTCGGTATGCCGTCTGGGCTGGCAGCCTTGTGAGGGTTAACACATTTAAATGTTTTACTCACTTTGGCCACGGTGAAGGAGAGCACACAGGTTTTGGTAGCGGGCCGTGTCAGTGGCACTGTATTGTCCTCAAAGCGAGCAAAGAAGTTGTTTAATTTGTCTGGGGGCAAGACGTCGGTGTCCGCGACAGGGCTGGTTTTCTTTTTGTAATCCGTGATTGACTGTAGACCCTGCCACATACGTCTCGTGTTTGAGCCGTTGAATTGCAACTCTACTTTGTCTCTATACTGACGCTTAGCTTGTTTGATTGCCTTGCGGAGGGAATAGCTACACTGTTTGTATTCGGTCATGTTCCGGTCGCCTTGCCATGCTTAAAAGCAGTGGTTTGTGCTTTCAGTTTTGCGCGAATGCTGCCATCAATCCACGGTTTCTGGTTAAGGAAGGTTTTAATAGTCACCGAGGGCACAACATCACGGATGCACTTGCTAATAAACTCGCTCACCGAGTCAGCGTATACATCAATGTTGTTGCCTGAGGCTATCCGGAACATATCCGAGTCCACCTGATCGAAGCAATCTTGAAGCGTGGAATCCGATTGGTCAGACCAGCATTGAACAGACCTGACCACGGACGTTTCCTGTTTTAGTTTCTGTCTATAGGCAGGGAGTAACAAATTGGAATCGTGGTCAGATTTGCCGAAAGGAGGGCGGGAGAGGGCTTTGTATGCGTCGCGGAAGTTAGAGTAGCAATGATCCAGAATGCTGCCAGCTTGAGTCGCGCATTCGAAATGTTGATAAAATGTAAGGCCTTCCTCTGACACTGCCTGCTATAGAGATCCTGGATGGCAGGGAGCTTGGCCCCAGTGATGTTCTGGGCTGTACACACTACCCTCTTTAGCACCTTGCGATCGGAGGCTGAGCAGTTGCCATACCAGGCAGTGATGGAACCAGTCAGGACGCTCTTGATGGTGCAGCTGTTGAGGAAGCTTGTCAGTGAAGCTTGTCAGTGAAGACACTTGCCAGTTGGTCAGCGCATGCTCGGAGTTCACGTCCTGGTAAACTGTCTGTTGACCTGTTTAAAGGTCTTACATCAACTACGACGAGGGTGATCACACAGTCGTCTGGAACAGCTGGTGCTCTCAGGCATGCTTCAGTGTTGCTTGCCTTGAAGCACGCATAGAAGTAATTTAGTTTGTCTGGTAGGCTTGTTTCACTGGGCAGCTTGCGCCTGGGCTTCCATAATAGTTTGCAATCCCTGCCACATCCAACATGCATCAAAGACAGTGTAGTAGGATTCAATCTTAGTCCTGTATTTATGCCTTGCCTGTTTGATGGTTCGTCTGAGGGCATATCAGGATTTTTTTATAAACGTCTGGGTTAGAGTCCCGCTCCTTGAAAGTGGCAGCTCTACCCTTTAGCTCAGTGCCGATGTTGCCTGTAATCCATGGCTTCTGGTTGGGGTATGTACGTACTTTCACAGTGGGGACAACCTCATCGATGCACTTATTGATGAAGCTGGTGACTGATGTGGTACACTCCTCAATGCCATCGGATGAGTCCCTGAACATATTTCTAGTCTGTGCTAGCAAAACAGTCCTGTAGCTTAGCATTTGCGTCATCAGACCACTTCCGTACTGACCGAGTCACTGGTAATTCCTACTTTAGTTATTGCTTGTAAGCAGGAATCAGAAGGATATAATTATGGTCAGACTTGCCAAATGCAGGGCGAGGGAGAGCTTGGCATGCGTCTCTGTGTGTGAAGTAAATGTGGTCTAGAAAATGTTTTCTTCTCTTGTTACACATGTAACATGCTGGTAGAAATTAGGTAAAACTAATTTAAGTTTCCATGCATTAAAGTCCCCGGCCACTAGGAGCACCGCCTCTGGATGAGCATTTTCCTGTTTGCTTATGGCTTTATACAACTCGTTGAGTTCGGTCTTAGTGCCAGCATCGGTTTGTGGTGGTAAATAGACAGCTATGAAAAATATAGACGGAAACTCTCTTGGTAAATAGTGTGGTCTACAGCTTATGATAAGATGCTCTACCTTAGGCGAGCAAAACCTCGAAACTTCCTTAATATTTGATTTAGTGCACCAGCTGTTATTGACAATAAGACACAGACCGCCATCCCTTGTCTTACCAGAGGCAGCTGTTCTGTCTTGCCAGTGCACAGAAAAACCAGCCAACTGTATATTATGTATGTCGTCGTTCAGCCACGACTCAGTGAAACATAAGATATTACAGTTTTTAATGTCCCGTTGGTAGAATAGTCTTGAACGGAGCTCATCCAGTTTATTCTCCAATGATGCACGTTGGCCAATAGGACGGACGGTAGAGGTGGGTTACACACTCGCCAACAAATTCTCACAAGGCACCCGGACCTGCGTCCCCTGTATCTGTGTCTTCTCTTCACGTGATTTAAGGGGATTTGGGCCTGGTCGGGTATATGGAGTAAATCCTTCGCGTCCGACTCGTAAAAGAAAGAAATATTTGTCTAGTTCGAGGTGAGTTATCGCTGTTCTGATATCCAGAAGCTCTTTTCAGTCATAAGAGACGTTGGCAGAAACATTATGTACAAAATAAGTTACAAATCACGTGAAAAAACACACAAAATAGCACAATTGGTTAGGAGCCCGTAAAACAGCAGCCATCTCCACCTGCGCCATTACACTCATTTCTCAAATCTAGCCTGAGTGCCGGTCTGTTTATGTTGTAGATATGTGGTAATGGAGTATGGGCCTGAGGGCACACATTTAGTGTGTTGAGAATTATGTAACTGCCTTAATTTTGCCTTGGCTGCAGCTAATGGGGATCCATAAGAAATACAAATACAAAATGTTACGATGTCAATTCCTTGTCACCTTCTCACCAAGGCAAATTCTGGGTATGTGTAAATGTAATTAGCAAATAAAGGTGCTTCTGATTGCATGGCAAAAAATATTTGGCTTGACATTGAGCAATTGACTTGGCAAGAGTACAAACAGATCTGGGATCAGGCTACAATAAAAGTGCTTTGTGGTGCAAAAATCAAAAACAAAAATCTATGCCAGTGATTCTGTTTAATGTATTAGTCTAGCTATTGGGAGTAGAAGAAGCTGTCCTCATCTATCAGACTGCAGTCTCAGTCTTTCAACATCACAAAACACAAAAGAGTGCCTATTCTCATCCAAGGCTGCTCTTAATGTGAGTTGACACCAGCAGCAAAAAGGTACAAGACAAGTATGCCACTCTAAATGTAGGAATTAATTCATCATGATATAGAAATAACAGAATTAGAGTTTTTTTAAATTGTGTTATTGCAAGGAGCACAGATAACTATAGGTGAGTATTATATGCCAGATAATATAGAACTGTCTTTTGAAAAATATATTTAAAAATAAGTTCATCTCAATTAGATGCAGTGGTGTAAAGTACTTAAGTAAAACTACTTTAAAGTACTACTTAAGCTGTTTTTTGGGGTATCTGTACTTTACAATTTATATTTTTGACAATTTTTACTTCACTACATTCCTTAAGAAAATATTGTACTTTAAACTCCATTAATTTTCCTTGACACCCAAAAGTACTCGTTACATTTTGAATGCTTAGCAGGACAGGAAAATAGTCAAATTCATGCCCTTATCAACCGAACATCCCTGGTCATCCCTACTGGCTCTGATCTGGCGGACTCACTAAACACACATGCTTTGTTTGTAAATGATGTCTGAATGTTGGAGTGTGCCCGTGGCTTTCCGTAATTTAAAAAAACAAGTAAATGGTGCCATCTGGTTTGCTTAACATAAGGAATTTGAAATGAATTATACTTTTACTTTTGATACTTAAGTATATTTTAAACCATATACTTTTACTCCAGTAGAATTTTACTAGGTGACTTTTACTTTTACTTGAGTCATTTTCTATTAAGGTATCTTACTTTTGCTCAAGTATGATAGTTGGGTACTTTTTCCACCACTGATTAGATGTTTGTCTCTAAATATGCAGATTTGGAGGAAAGTGAGTTAGTTGGATTCAAGGACAGCAACTCTCTCTCCAGACATGATTGAGCAGCTTAACACTGACTCCATCTCAAATGGCACCCTATTCCCTCTATGGTGCACTACTTTTGACCAGGACCAATAGGGCTACAGTATGCTGCTTGTCGACTGTAACACCAGTGTTGCACTAGTCTATACACCCTTATGTTATACTAGGGAAATTGTGTTTGCTTAACTCTGGCTGACAGCGAAGACTTGTGAAGAGAAGAATCCACAACCTCTGCATAATAAAAACCGTTGCTTTGTGAGAATATTTTAGAGTTCACAGTTAGCCATTGCTATGCAAATTATAGCTGAAAAGTTCCAGTGGATTGGCTTTGGCCCCAAGTGAGGGCAGTGTTAATCAATCAAATGTATTTATAAAGCCCTTTTTACTTCAGCAGATGTCACAAAGTGCTTTACAGAAACCCAGCCTAAAACTCCAAACAGAAAGCAATGCAGATGTAGAAGCACGGTGGCTAGGAAAAACTCCCTAGAAAGGCAGGAACCTAGGAAGAAACCTAGAGAGGAACCAGGCTCTGAGTGGTGGCCAGTCCTTTTCTGGCTGTGCCGGGTGGAGATTAAAAGAGTTCATGGCCATTTAAGGCCAGATTGGTCTTCAAGATGTTCAAACGTTCATAGATGACCAGCAGGGTCAAATAATAATCACAGTGGTTGTAGAGGGTGCAACAGGTCAGTACCTCAGGCGTAAATGATGGCGCAGTGAGACACGGGTGCCAGCTTGCATAGATGGGAAAGTCTGAGCCTTTTGGGAAAAACACTGAGGTAAATCCTGTATGGAAATGTGTCAATATATTTAGAGAATAAAAGCCATTAAAAGCTATACGATTGACGCTAAAACATGCTAATGCTAAATCCTGAACAAGTAAGATCTTGCTACAATGGAAAGGAAAATACCTGTCTATTTGTGGAAAAATCATCCAAGATGAACTCTTTAGTCATATCACAGTTGACCTATTTGCGTATGGTTTTGCCTACACCTAGCGACCTGCTTTTTAAATTATATGAACAAAAAATATTCAATTTTATTTGGAATGGCAAGCCTGTCAGGGGCCTATTTATGTAACGAATAAGAATTCGGAGGGCAGAAATGATTAAATATTAAAGCATTCGACCTCACACTAAAGGCATCAGTCATACAAAAGTTATACTTAAATCCAAACTGGTTCTCTAGTAAATTGGTAGGAATGTCTAACCCCATGATCAAGAATGGCCTTTTTCCCTGTATTCAGATTACAACTGCTCACTTTCGGTTGTTTGAAAAGGAAATAATGTCCAAAATATCGCTATTTTTTAAACAAGCCTTAGAAGGTTGGTTGCAATTTCAGTTGGTTGCAATTTCAGAACAAATAATACCACAAATACTGTGGTTAAACTCAAATATACTAATTGATTAAAAAAAACTATTTTTCGATGAAATGTTTAAAAAAGGTATAATCTTAGGGAATGATATCATAAATAGGACTGGTGGAGTTACGTCACACATGCAGCTAACACAGACATATGTATATGTCTGGTCTACCCTAGATTACAAGCAACTAATTGCAGCATTACCACAAAAATGGAAGAGGCAAGTAGAAGGGGAAAAAAGTAAGGAACTTGTCTGTCGGCCCTGCATTAAAGAACATAAATGGTTAAAGAAAATTGTGATAAATAAAAACATATACCAATTTCACTTGGACCAAAAAAGGACCAAAAAATTGACAGCTGTGCCATATAAATTGCAAAATAGTTGGGAAGAGATGTTTGATGTACCCATTCCATGGCACATGGTTTATGAATTGACACGCAAAACAACGCCGGATTAAAAATTCAAATTTTCCAATTTAAATCACTATACAAAATTCTTGCAACCAATAGAATGTTATATATATATAGGGTATACAATCTTCCCAGCTCTGCAGATTTTGCTGTGAGGAGGTAGAGTCATTTGATCATTTATTTTGGTACTGTCCATATGTAGCTCATTTTTGGTCACAGGTCCAGGAATGGCTGAAAAATTGCAACATTTGCCTAGAACTAACGCTGCAGATAGCAATACTATGTGATTTGAAAAGCCATTGTCAATCAATCAATAATATTATAATTATTTTAGCAAAAATAATTATAATTCTATGAGAATAGAAAGGTTCAGTACTTTTGTGAAACATCACAGCACAGTTGAAAAATATATGGCAAAATAGAAATCCAAAATGGATGGTGTTAAGAGATATATGTGAAGGGTTGAATGGAGCTGAAGGGTGGAACTAATAACAAGATAACCAATGTAAAACATACGGGTCTTTAAAATGTATATAGGTTAAAAAAAAAAGTGAAATAGCACAGTTACAAATAGAAATCAAACTGGATGGACATCAGAAATAGAGGAAAAAAAATGGCACAGAATATATAACTATTGTAAAATAGATTGTGTCTGTAAAATGTGTACAATATGTATAAACTGAAGGTAGAAGCCTAGGTGTTATTGTTTATTAGTTTACTCCAGTTGGGGGAAGGGTGGTAGGGTTTGCGTGGAATAATAAAGGTATATTCTAAAAAAAGTATAAGTAGTATATAGGTATGAATGTTTATGTATGCATATGTATGCATATGTACTGTACATGTATGTATATGGATATATATTTACCAAAAAAAGATATGGGGGATTGGAAATGATGCAGACAATTACATTGATGGAAGCAACAAATCTTTCCCACAATATTAAGCTGATCCACCCCTAAATAGAAACAAATAGAAGAAAATGCGGAGCAAGTAAAACTGACATCTACATTAAGGGAAAAAGCGCAATTGGCCGCCCCAGGCTCATTTGTTGTTGTTCTTGTTTGGTTTGTTAAACAGTGGAGAGGAGCTCCAGCATCAAGGGGAGAAAAGTAGACATCGTAGTAGACAGTCCGCTGCTCTATCGCACGTGCAATGATGTTCAATGATGTTCAATGATGTTCAATAAGGGGAAAAAAGTGTTCATTGTAGTAAGGCCGTGTAAAATCGCAAACAGACTTGGCAGTTTCACCACTAAGGATTCGAACTTAAAAGTAACAATACAACGAGTTGAAAAAAAGTGACTGGAGGTGCCTAATGGCACCCTATATCCTATGTAGTGCACTACTTTTGACCAGGGCCCATACGGAGCCAGTTGGGACGAAATGATAAGCTTGCTACTGTTTGTTATGCAAGCAGAAGAATGCACAGTGATGCCGAAACGTTGGTGGTTTACCCATTAAATTACTGGGAGCTTGTATATAGAGTGTGCGACTCCATTTAATTTTACGCTAATAATAGTCAACAGGAATCCTTCAACTGAATACACAGAACACACGCACAGAATCACTTGCCAATTAGCTAGATGTCACGCAACTCAAGTTCAACTCACCAGATCGCATGCAGAGATAGAGGGAGGAGGATGGCGGGCAGAGAGAGACACGTAGCTAGTCCATATGGTTACTGGCATACACTACAGTATAGTAAAGGAATAGGACAGGGCTATTGGGGTCTATTGGCACTGGTTGGTGTGTGAAGGTATGCTAGACACTCCCACACACACACACACACACAGCGATAATTAGGGCCAGTCCCCCCCTCCTCCTCCCTCCCATCATTAACCCCTTGTCCAGACAAGTCGCCCTCTCCACTCATGCATCACTAAGTGTGTGTGTTTTGTTTGTATGCACTATATCCGTGTGTGTGTGTGTGTGTGTGTGTGCCCTTTCATACTCAGACCCAGCCACCCCTAACAAGACAAGCAACTGGGACCGGTTAAAAATGGGGTCACCCTTTCTTATCTCCCCAGTGAAGGAATGGGGGGAGTACAGGAGGAACAATACCCCTCTTTCAGTCCAACGAGGTCGTCTGATAACATACAGCCTGTCTATCCCTCTTCTGTCTCATTCTTTTCTTCTGTCCATCTCGGTCTGCCCATGTCCCCAATGGCACCATATTCCCTATGTAGTGCACTACTTTTGACCAGGGGGCTATGGGGAACCGTATGGGTCCTGGTCAAATGTAGTGCACTATATAGGGAATAGGGTGACATTCGGGTTGCAGCTTCTGTCTCATTCCTCTGTACTCGTGATTGAACATTGACAATCGATGATTAGCCTATTCTAAGGAGGGCCTTAGGGTTGGTGGAAAGGCTATGGGTGGTTTTGTACAGTTATGACTGTCAATATGGAGTTTGTTGTAGCTAGTGACCAGATTAATGATTCCTTTCCCATCGGTCTTTGTTGATGACATGAAAATGATCAGCAGTAAAAATGGAGGTAATATCTCCGCAATATTATCCACTCCTTCAAGGACTCAGGCGGAGGGTTGACAAGGGAATGAGGAAAGGACACAAGGACAGAATGGGTGCAGGGAGCAAGGGGTCAAGGGGGTAAGAAAGGGAGACATTTAACAGATTGGAATCAACCCCAGATCCAACTAAGTGAGTGACAATCAATCCGTGGTCTCATGTCAGATCAGTGATCATTTCAAGGAAGGAAGGATGCATTTCAAACATATTCGAACAGGGCCTTGAACACAAAACTCACAATCTCTATGCTTAAGTCCCAAATGGCACCCTATTCCCTATGTACATGGCCCATAGGGCTCTGGTCAAAAGTAGTGCACTACATAGGGAATAGGGTGCCATTTGGGACGTAGTCTAGCGCTGTCCCTATACAAAGACCACTACAGTGGTTGACCATCCAGGCTTGTTTTAACAACAGTTCAATAGCCAGTATTGAATAGAGAGAATAGCAATAGATTATCTGTCTGTATAATAGGACTAATACAATTAACATCTAGCGCCTGAAGAGCTCAGGCCTGCACTGACAACACCTATTTCTGGTTGACAAACGACTATAAGGCTTCTAAACTAACACACACACACACACACACACGCAGTATCAGTCAAAGGTTTGGACACACCTACTCATTCAAGGGTTTTTCTTTAATTTTAATATTTTCTACATTGTAGAATAATAGTGAAGACATCAAAACGATGAAATAACACATATGGAATCATGTCGTAACCCAAAAGGTGTTAAACAAATTCTTCAAAGTAGCAGCTCTTTGCCTTGATGACAGCTTTGCACAATCTTGGCATTCTCTCAACCAGCTTCACCTGGAATGCTTTTCCAGCAGTTTATATTTTATATTTGTGATTCTTCAAAGTAGCCACCCTTGATGACTTTGCATTCTCTCAACCAGCTACATGAGGTAGTCACTTGGAATGCTTTTCAATTAATAGGTGTGCCTTGTTAAAAATGAATTTGTGGAATTTGTTTCCTTCTTACTGTGTTTGAGCCAATCAGTTATGTTGTGACAAGGTAGGGGTGGTATATAGAAGATAACCCTATTTGATAAAAGACCAAGTCCATATTATGGCAAGAATAGCTCAAATAAGCAAAGAGAAACGACAGTCCATCATTACTTAAAGGCATCAGTTCATCCAGAAAAAGTTCAAGTGCAGTCAAAAACAACATGATGAAACTGGCTCTCATGAGGACCACCACAGGGAAGGAAGACCCAGAGTTACCTCTGCTGCAGAGGATAAGTTCATTAGAGTTAACTGCACCTCAGTTACCTTTATTTGCAGCCCAAATAAATGTTTCACAGAGTTTAATTAACAGACACATCTCAACATCAACTGTTCAGAGGAGACAGCGTGAATCAGGCCTTCATGGTCGAATTGTTACAAAGAAACCACTACTAAAGGACACCAATAATAAGAAGAGACTTGCTTGGGCCAAGAAACATGAGCAATGGAAATTAGACCGGTGGAAATCTGTACTTTAGTCTGATGAGTCCAAATTTGAGATTTTTGGTTCCAACCGCCATGTCTTTGTGAGACGCAGAGTAGGTGAATGGATGATCTCCGCATGTGTGATTCCCACGTGAAGCATGGAGGAGGAAGCGTGATGGTATGGGGGTGCTTTGCTGGTGACACTGTCTGTGATTTATTTAGAACTCAATGCACACTTAACCAGCATCGATATGCCATCCCTTCTGGTTTGCGCTTAGTGAGACTATCAATTGTTTTTCAACAAGACAATGACCTAACACACCTCCAGGCTGTGTAAGCAAGAAGGAGAGTGATGGAGAGCTGTATCAGATCACCTGACCTCAAGTTTGGGATGAGTTGGACCGCAGAGTGAAGGATAAGCAGCCAAAAAGTGATCAGCATATGTGGGAACTCCTTCAAAACTGTTTGAAAAGCATTCCAGGTGTAGCTGGTTGAGAGAATGCCAAGATTGTGCAAAGCTGTCATCAAGGCAAAGGGCAGCTACTTTGAAGAATTTGTTTAACACTTTTTGGAATTCTACAGTACATGATTCCATATGTGTTATTTCGTCATTTTGATATCTTCACTATTATTCTACAATGTACAAAATAGTAAAAATAAAGAAAAAGCCTTGAAGAGTAGGTGTGTCCAAACCATTGACTGATACTGTACACACAGATACACACAGACACACCGTGACAACGCTCTAATTTAAGACCAAGAAGACAGACCATTAATCATGAGAACAGACCATTTAACCAGTCAATTAGTTACATGGTTCTAAAAGTTGAAAGAGTGAACTTGACTTAAATTGTCTAGCAACAACAGTACTAATAAAATAGTCCCGAAAGTGCAAGCACTGCATTTCCAGGCAAGATATAGTGAACTTGGCCTCCTGAGTTAAATGGGACCGGGAGTCCCATAGAGTGGCCCGCAATTGGCCCAGCGTCGTCTGGGTTTGGGGAGGGTTTGGCTGGGGGGCTTTACTTGGCTCAACCGCGCTCTAGCGACTCCTTGTGGCAGAACAGGCGCCTGCAGACTGACTTCGGTCATCAGTTGAACTGTGTTTTCTTCCAACACATTGGTGCGGCTGGCTTCCGGGTAAAGCAGGCAGGTGTTAAGAAGCGAGGTTTGGCGGGTCATGATTCAGAGGACGCATGACTCGACCTTCGCCACTCCCGAGCCCGTTGGGGAGTTGCAGCGATGAGACAAGTTTGCAAATGGATATCACGAAATTGTGGAGAAAAAGGGGGTCAAATCCATAAAATGAGCTAATGCTAATTGATCATTGGATATGTTTAGTCCTGGCAGTCTGTTCGTCTTCCTTCCAGACCACCACATCCTTCCTAATCAAACACATCCAATCCTTTCTCCAAGGCCTTACAAACCCCAACTTCTGATCACCATCCAAATCCTCTCTCCCATGTGCCTTTTTGTGCGTTCCGGTGTTCAACTGTGTGTGTAATAAATACCCCTAAACCTGGATTCCTCATCTCCATCATTGCATTCTGACCGATGCGGTACAGTCAGGAACACACAGATGTGGAGAGAGAGAAATGAAACAGCGAGAGATTGAAAGAGAGAAGAGAGAACATGAATGAGAGCGAGGGGAAGAGAGGGAAGGAAAAAGGAGGGGAATGCAACCTGACGACGCATTGGCAGTAAGTAAGCGTTCTTTCATTCATTCAGTTATTCATTCATCTGTTCATTCAGTTAAGGAAGAAGGGAAGGCTTAACCTACAGAGATAAATCTAAATCTACATCCACAATGGCACCCTATTCACTATATAGCGCCCTATGGTCTGGTCAAAAGTAGTGCACTGTATAGGGAATACGGTGCCATTTGGGACGCAGCCATAATCTAAGCTGCCAATCTAAACCAGGGTAACTGATCACACAGAAGGGCAGTCATGGGTTAGTATGAGGCAGAGAGAGAGAGAGAGAGAGAGAGAGAGAGAGAGAGAGAGAGAGAGAGAGAGAGAGAGAGAGAGAGAGAGAGGAGGGGTGTGAGAGAAAGGATGAGGGAAAGAGAGCGAGAGAGAGGAACACATAACCAGCATATTTGGTATAAACAGAGAGGGGAACAGAATGGATTACTGTAAAGATGGCAGCAAGGTCCCCTCACATCGACCTCCTCTCTCAAACACACACACACACCATCACATAAAAACACGACAGCGGCGTCTTTCATCACATAAACAGAGATTGTCACCCCTTGTCCTCCTCAATCCCCAACCTACACCCTCCACCCCACACACACACAGACTCCCAACACACGCACACACTCCCGACACACACACACTCCCGACATACACACACACACACACCCAGGGTTAGTTACTGTACCTTGCAGCAGGCTCTGCAGGTTAAGCTGAGCCTCCTGATGGAGCTCCTGAACACAGTCCGGCCTGCTCCACGAGCCAAACACATTCACGCTCTGTTGCCATGGAGACCGGAAGTGGGCCGATGTCGCCGTCGACGACGAAGCCGCACTACGCTTCGACTCCGCGTCCAAGTTGGTGTTGACTGGAGAGAGGGATGGAGAGAAGAGAGTGGTAGAGAGGGGAGGAGAGAAGGAGGGATAGTAGATGGATAAAGAGGGTGGAGAAAGGAGTGGGAGAGGGAGGGTGGAGAGATGGAGGGAGGAAAGGGGATACAGTGGCAGTGAGAGAGAGAGGAGAGAGAGAGAGAGAGGTAGAGCAAGAGAACAGCGAGAGAGAGAGAGAGGAGGGAGGTGGAGATACAGACAGAGATGGAGAGAGCGAGAGAAGAGAAGGCAGAGGGAAGGAGAGATACAGAGATTGAGATGCAAATACAGAGGGAGTGATGCAGAGAGAGGGAGGGGGAGGAGGGACATAGAGAGAGAGGGGGGGGGGGGGGGGGGGGCGATAGATCATACGTAAATACAAATTGATGACATTTGCATAACTAATACCCAGAGACTTGTGTTACATAATAGCTGGGTGTGAAGGGAGGGATTGTTATTAGAGAAAGGAAAGGAAGGTGTGTGTGTGTGTGTGTGTGTGTGTGTGTGTGTTGCAACAAGATATCACAGTCTGACTTCATCTCGGTACGTCCAGGGACAAAGGTATTTGTAAACTGACTTGATCGCCTCACTTTCTGTGACAAATGTGTTAAATGTAGGCACACAGAAATGACTCTAGGGTTAAATTTAGGCATGTATTTAGACTGGTGTTCAGTTAAAGGGATACTTTGAGATTTTGGCAATGAAGCCCTTTAACTCATGGATGCCATTTATGACTCTGGGGAGGGAGATAAAGGGCTTAGTTGGCAAAATCCTGAAGTATCCCTTTAAGGGTTAAGGTTTGGATAGGGTTAAAAATTAAAGGCATTGATTCCAACTGGGCTTGATATCATTGTGGTTTGATGGCGGAGTGGACTAAGCTGCAAGTGCCAGCTCTGTAGACTGTGGGTTCAATCCCAGGGAGGGGCACACCTTTTTTATGTTTGTTTTTGCCCCTAGTAACCGGTTTTGACAGTGTCTCCCAACATCATGGGGACCTGTACAAACGTCAAATTTCGCCTTGGAACTACAGTTATCCCTCTGGTGTATGTGTGTGTGTGTGTTGTCAGGAAGAGTAGGGGAGGGAGAGAGCAGGCTCCCACACAGCTGAATAATAAAACAGTTAGATAATCATGATAACAAAAATAATCACTGAAATCAGCATAATCAGCATAAACAGAACAACAATTCATAAATCCAGAACAAATCATAACAACCAATCCGAGCGAGGGAGAGAAATCAGAAGCGGTGCGATCTGCAAAGAAACAGAGAGAGACGCAAAGAGAGGGAGAAGAGAGACAAGGGAAAGACGGGATAAGAGGGGGAGAGAAAGAGAGAGGGAGAGAGAGAGAGAGACAGAAAGAGATATTGAGAAAGAGAGAGAATGAGAAGACAGAGAGAGAGGAGAGGGAGAGAGAGAGTGGTACAGAGAGAGAGAGAGAGAGAGTGGTACAGAGAGAGAGAGAGAGAGAGAGAGAGAGAGAGAGAGAGAGAGAGAGAGAGAGACATAGAGGGGACGTAACGGTAGCTCCGGTACAGGGAAAACCTCTTATCTCCCGTAAGGTTATCAGAGTCTACTTAATTACCAGCTCAGCAGCAGTTCCTCTACACTGGAATTAATGTGCTCTTCCTCCTCTCCTCTCCCTCATCTTCTCTCCTCCTTTCCTCTCCTTTTCTCTTATGTAACCACAGTGTTTTAGAGGAGGATCGAAGAGATGGAGAGATAACAGAAAATAAGAAGAAAAAGACAGCTGTCTATGCATCGCTGGTCACTGAAGGGTGTGTGTGTGTGTGTGTGTGTGTGTGTGTGTGTGTGTGTGTGTGTGTGTGTGTGTGTGTGTGTGTGTGTGTGTGTGTGTGTGTGTGTGTGAGTGTGTGTAAGAGAGAGAGAGAAAGTTAGAGCTCAACCTCCGTTGACCTCTAATACAGAGGTCAGGGTCCTTACAGACCACCACATTTCTTTAGGGCAGATATGAGTGGCCAGCAGCCATCTTAACTATTGGCAAAGGGGACTTGCCAGCGCCTGTGCCCTGGGCAGTAGAATTAAGTAGTAGAAGTCACCTTTAAACACTGATCTGAGATGAGTTTAAGAGTTATATCCCTAATGGTTGAAGATCGAATCCATGTTTTTATTTTGTTGATGAAATGGATGTGAGGAGTGTCTGGCACTGATTGGACAAAACATTAAGAACACCTGCTCTTTCCATAACATAGACTGACCTACAACATTCCCTATACGCTGTGCACGTGCGCACGCATGCAGCTCCACGGGACTGCCGCACAGTAGAAATATCAGCCTGCGCAGAGACGCACGAGATTGAACTTCACTCAACTTTCTAGAGTTTTCCCCATTAGTTACCACTATCAACGTTTCCCTTTACTGTGGGAATTGGGATCGAATTAACACGTGTGCAATTAGCCACTTTCAATGCAACGTACTGAAACAAAATAAACTATGCAAAACTAAGTATGCAAGAGATTTTGTTGTAGGCAGAAAACATCGGAGTATGATTCTATTGCATTGACAGGCATCTGACTCAGGCCCGTACTATACACAGACAGGTGTGCCATAACCAATCAGAGCTGCAGCAGTCCTATATGCAAATAGACCATTGCCATATAGGGATATGTGCTATTCACTTTGAACTGGACTGTGTTTACAGCATGAGCAGTCCTGAGTAGATGCGCTTGTTTTGAGATCAAAGCGAGAGCTACATGTAGCGACGTGTGCACATTTGTACATTCATTCATATCCTTTGCTGGTTAGTGTATTATTAGCCCAGTTATAGATCATTTGTAGTCAGCAGTGGGGGAGGGATTGCTTTCTACAAGAGGACAAAACGTGTGCATTTCTAGACATCTTTGAAAAGCGAGTCAGGTAAATAGCTTCTTTTTTTTACAGAGCTTTTTTTGTCTTAAAAGGGCAGTGTTGTATTTTGAGACAGGCTTGAATGAGCTAAGTAGCCTATAGGCAGGGCGTAAATATATTTCCATGTTAAAATGTTATGGGATGCATTTTCTCCATTGTTTTTGATGGTAGGCCACTCTGGTAGTCCTACATTATGATCAGATAGCCACAGTAGAATACTTGACTGCTGCTAAAACTAACTTAAAGTGGGTACAGCCTCAGTGTTCACAGTAAGCACGTGCTGGAAGTTGCACAGAATTTTCACAACGTTTGAGTTCAACAGACCTGAAATTAGCTCAGTGCCGGAAAAGAAAATTGAGGGAACATTGCTGACCAGGTGAAAGCTACAGTATGATCCCTTATCGGTGTGACTTGTTAAATCTACTTCAATCAGTGTGGATGAAGTGGAGGAGACAGGTTAAAGAAGGATGTTTAAGCCTTGAGACAATTGTGACATGGATTGTGCATGTGTGCCATTTAGAGGGTGACTGGGCAGGACAAAATATTAAGTGCCTTTGAATGGGTATGGTAGTAGATGCCAGGCACACTGGCTTGAGGGTATCAAGCATTTCAACACCGCTGAGTTTTTCACGCTCAACAGTGTCCCATGTGTATCAACAATGGTCCGCCACTCAAAGGACATCCAGCCAACTTGACACAACGGTGGGAAGCGTTGGAGTCAACATGGGCCTGCATCCCTGTGGAACGCTTTCGACACCTTGTAAAGTCCATGTCCCAACGAATTGAGGCTGTGTTCTGAGGGCTAGGTGCACGAAGTTGACTGTGCCTTTAAACAGCTTGAAGAAAAAAAATCTCTCTCTCTCTCTCTCTCTCTTCTCTCCTCTCTCTCTCTCTCTCTCTCCTCTCTCTCTCCTCCTCTCTGTCTCTCTCTCTTCTCCTCTCTCTCTGTCTCTCTCTCTCTCTCTCTCTCTCTCTCTCTCTCTCTCTCTCTCTCTCTCTCTCTCTCTCTCTCTCTCTCTCTCTCTCTCTCTCTCTCCTCTCTCTCTCTCTCTCTCTCTCTCTCTCTCTCTCTCTCTCTCTCTCTCTCTCTCTCTCTCTCTCTCTCTCTCTCTCTCTCTCTCTCTCTCTCTCTCTCTCTCTCTCTCTCTCGTTGGAGACAGGTGTGCTGAGTCAGAGCAGATCCCCACCAGCTGCAACCTGTTCCATAATCAAGACAACTCCAAGTACTCAGTCCTACCACTTCCACTCTGCCAGATCGTAATCTCCATTCAGTCAGTCATGCTACAATGTGTCCTACAATCCTACAATGTGATTTTCTGGATTTTTTTTCTCATTTTGTCTGTCATAGTTGAAGTGTACCTATGATGAAAATTACAGGCCTCTCTAATCTTTTTAAGTGGGAGATCTTGCACAATTGGTGGCTGACTAAATACTTTTTTGCCCCACTGTAACCTGAAAGTCCGCTCAGCATAGAAGAAGCCACTGCTCCAAAACCACCATAAAAAAGCCAGACTATGGTTTGCAACTGCACATGGGGAGAAAGATCGTACTTTTTGGAGAAATGTCCTCTGGTCTGATGAAACAAAAATATAACTGTTTGGCCATAATGACCATCGTTATGTTTGGAGGAAAAATGGAAAGGCCTGCAAGCCGAAGAACACCATCCCAACCGTGAAGCATGGGGGTGGCAGCATCATGTTGTGGGGGTTATTTGCTGCAGGAGGGACTGGTGCACTTCACAAAATAGATGGTATCATTCTGGAGGAAAAGTTGGTGGATATTTTGAAGCGACATCTCAAGACATCAGTCAGGAAGTTAAAGCTTGGTTGCAAATGGGTCTTCCAAATGGACAATGAGCCCAAGCATACTTCCAAAGTTGTGGTAAAATGGGTTATGGACAACAAAGTCAAGGTATTGGAGTGGCCATCACAAAGCCCTGACCTCAATCCTATAGAACATTTGTGGGCAGAACTAAAAAAAAGCGTGCGCGAGCAAGGAGGCCTACAAACCTGACTCAGTTGCACCAGCTCTGTCAGGAGGAATGGGCCAAAATTCACCCAACTTATTGTGGGAAGCTTGTGGAAGGCTACCCAAAACATTTGACCCAAGTTAAACAATTTAAAGGCAATGCTACCAAATACTAATTGAGTGTATGTAAACTTCTGACCCACTGAGAATGTGATGAAAGAAATAAAAGCTGAAATAAATCATTCTCTCTACTATTATTCTGACATTTCACATTCTTAAAATGAAGTGGTGATGCTAACTGACCTAAGACATGGAAGTTTTACTAGGATTAAATGTCAGGAATTGTGAAAAACTGAGTTTAAATGTATTTGGCAAAGGTGTACGTAAACTTCCAACTGTATGTCCGAGGGGGGACAAAACTGTGTACGTTGTTTGCAGTAACTTCTTTGTTGTTGCAATATCCCAAACAGACATGGAAGTTTCACCAATTAAGTATTCCAGCTTTAAGGTTAGGCTTTGGGGAGGGTAAGCTGATCCTAGAATCTCTGCATACGGGTGACTTCTACCCTGATATTCCCTCCAAACCCAGCTTCTCACTATTGTCTCATTAAATACTAAAGGGGAGAGACGACAAAAATAACGTGGCAGAAAGAGCTTACACCATAGTGACACTTTCATAAGACCCACTCAGACACACACAGAGACAGAGAGAGACAGAGAGACAGAGAGACAGAGAGACGGAGAGACAAAGAGAGGGAGAGAGAGAGAGAGAGGGAGAGAGAGAGAGACGGAGAGACAGAGAGACAAAGAGAGAGACAGAGACAAAGAGAGAGAGAGAGAGAGAGAGACAGAGACAGACCACGCGAGAGAGAGACAGAGACAGATCACGAGAGAGAGCGCGAGAGAGAGAGAGAGCGAGAGAGAGAGCGCGCGCAAGAGACATAGGGAAAGATGCAGTCACATATGCAGAGAGGACACACAGACAAGTACACGTACACACACAAAATAATATAAGCACAAACACATTTTAGTGATGTGTTGCTGTTTCTATTTCGTTTGGTTCTCTATGACTAATGTATGCCCCTCGGAGTGTGTTATTTACGGATTAGTCTTACAGTCTTATATGAAACTGTTAAAGTTGTGCATACATCTATTACCAATCACAACAGTCTCAGCTCACACTGGAAGCCAATACGACCTTGAGGAGACTTTAGTTCTGACACAGAAATACTACAAAACAAGGTTTGAATCACACAGTGACTCTTAAAAAATGTGTGCTTTAAAAAAACAGGAAAGCCAGTTAAGAACAAATTCTTATTTACAATGACAGCCTACCAGAAGGCAAAAGGCCCCCTGCGAGGACGGGGGCTGGGATAAAAAATGTAAAAAATATAGGACAAAACACACGTCACGACAAGAGAGACACCACAACACTACATAAAGAGAGACCTAAGACAACAACATAGCATGGCAGCAACACATGAAAACACAGCATGGTAGCAACACAACATGACAACAACATGGTAGCAACACAACATGGCAGCAGCACAACATGGTACAAACATTATTGGTCACAGACAACAGCACCAGGGGCAAGAAGGTAGAGACAACAATACATCACACGAAGCAGCCACAACTGTCAGTAAGAGTGTCCATGATTGAGTCTTTTAATTAATAAAGAGATGGAGATAAAACAGTCAAGTTTGAGTGTTTTTTGCAGCTCGTTCCAGTCGCTAGCTGCAGCGAACTGAAAAGAGGAGCGACCCAGGGATATGTGTGCTTTGGGGACCTTTAACAGAATGTGACCGGCAGAACAGGTGTTGTATGTGGAGGATGAGGGCTGCAGTAGATATCTCAGATATGGGGGAGTGAGGCCTAAGAGGGTTTTATAAATAAGCATCAAACAGTGGGTCTTCCGACGGGTATACAGAGGTGACCAGTTTACAGAGGAATATAGAGTGCAGTGATGTGTCCTATAAGGAGCATCGGTGGCAAATCTGATGGCCGAATGGTAAAGAACATCTAGCCTCTCGGCAGCACTCTTACCTGCCGATCTATAAATTATGTCTCCGTAATCTAGCATGGGTAAGATGGTCATCTGAATCAGTGTTAGTTTGGCAGCGGTGGTGAAAGAGGAGCGATTACGATAGAGGAAACCAAGTCTAGATTTAACCTTAGCCTGCAGCTTTGATATGTGCTGAGAGAAGAACAGTGTACAGTCTAGCCATACTCCCAAGTACTCTCAAGCTCTAAACCCTCAGAGGGAGTAATCACACCGGTGGGGAGAGGGGCATTCTTCTTACCAAACCACATAACCTTTGTTTTGGAAGTGTTCAGAACAAGGTTAAGGGCAGAGAAAGCTTGTTGGACACTAAGAAAGCTTTGTGGTAGAGCGTTTAACACAAAATCCGGGGAGGAGCCAGCTGAGCATAAGTGTATCATCTGCATATAAAAGGATGAGAGAGCTTCCTACTGCTTGAGCTATATTGTTGATGTAATTTGAGAAGAGAGTGGGGCTAGGATTGAGCCATGGGGTACTCTCTTGGTGACAGGCAGTGGCTGAGACAGCAGATGTTCTGAGTTTATACACTGCACTCTTTGAGAGAGGTAGTTATCAAACCAGGCCAATACCCACAAGGTATGCCTCCAAACACCCAGAAAAGGCTACTCTCCTTGATTTTATCCTTACAAATAATCCTGATAGGTATCAGTCTGGCGTTTTCTGTAATGAAATGAGTGATCACTGTTTTACAGCCTGTGTTTGTAATGGCTGCTCAGTGAAACGACCTGTCCTGAATTGTCATAGACGTCATAGAGTTACTCCACCTCAAGAATTCCATTTGGCAAATCGCTCGGCACACGCATACTCATTAAAATTAGAAATAAGTGCACTCAGGCTATCCGGAAGGCCAAAATATTTAAAGGGAGCTGATCCTAATTGTTAAAGGCCAATTTAGATTTTGCCCTGTTTATTAAAAGTGTTGAAAAACTTGTCAATAATCAGCTGACTGGTTTTCTTGATGTCTATAGTATTCTCTCAGGTATGCAATCTGGTTTCTGCTCAGGCTATGGATGTGTCAATGCAACCTTAACCTCTCTGGGATATGTGGGACGGTAGCGTCCCACCTGACCAACATCCAGTGAAAATGCAGAGCGCCAAATTCAAATAAATAACTTTTTTTTTTTAACTTTCATGAAATCACACATTCAATATACCAAATTAAAGCTACACTTGTTGTGAATCCAGCCAACGTGTCAGATTTCAAAAAGGCTTTACGGCGAAAGCAAACAATGCTATTATCTGAGGATAGCACTCCAGCAAACAAACAATCATCTTTCAACCCTCCAGGCGCGACACAAAATGCAGAAATAAAATATATAATTCAGGCCTTACCTTTGACGAGCTTCTTCTGTTGGCACTCCAATATATCCCATAAACATCACAAATGGTCCTTTTGTTCGATTAATTCCGTCGATATATATCCAAAATGTCCATTTACTTGGCAATTTGATCCAGCAAAACACTGGTTCCAACTCGCACAAAATGACTACAACATTTCTCATAAGTTACCTGTAAGCTTTGTCCAAACATTTCAAAGTCCTTTCCTTTAGGTATTTACTGTACATACTGTCTTCAATACCAGAGGAAAAAAATGTGGAGTGCGCTTTTCAGGTCACGCGCCTCTATCAAAGAGTACACTTCCTTCTACTCTCATTCTGAACAGTGCTACTTCTTAATTTCTCAAAGGAAAAACCTCAACCAATTTCTAAAGACTGTTGACATCCAGTGGAAGCGATAGGAACTGCAAGAAAGTCGCTTAGAAATCTGTATTCCCAATGAAACCCCATTGAAAAGAGAGTGACCTCAAAAAAAAGAATCTGAATAGTTTGTCCTTTGGGTTTCGCCTGCCAAATAAGTTCTGTTATAGTCACAGACATAATTTAAAAAGTTTTAGAAACTTCAGAGTGTGTTCTATCCAGATCTACTAATAATATGCATATCTTAGCTTCTGGGCCTGAGTAGCAGGCAGTTTACTTTAGACACGCTTTTCATCCGGACGTCAAAATACCGCCCCCTATCCCAATCATTTTTCAACCACTCCACAAATTTCTTGTTAGCAAACTATAGTTTTAGCAAGTGTGCATGACACAAGTAATTTTTCCAACAATTGTTTACAGACAGATTATTTCACTTACAATTCACTGTATCACAATTCCAGTGGGTCAGAAGTTTACATACACTAAGTTGACTGTGCCTTTAAACAACTTGGAAAACAACTTGGAAAAAGCTTTAGAAGCTTCTGATAGGCTAATTGACATCATTTGAGTCAATTGGAGGTGTACCTGTGGATGTATTTCAAGGCCTACCTTCAAACTTAGTGCCTCTCTACTTGACATCATGGGAAAATCTAAAGAAATCAGCCAAGACCTCAGAAAAAAATTGTAGACGTCCACAAGTCTGGTTCATCCTTGGGAGCATTTCCAAAAAGCCTGAAGGTACCACATTCATCTGTACAAACAATAGTACGCAAGTATTAACACCAGTATTGACACAGCCGTCACAACTCTCAGGAAGGAGGCGCGTTCTGTCTCCTAGAGATGAACATACTTGTGTGAAAAGAGCAAATCAATCCCAGAACATCAGCAAAGGACCTTGTGAAGTTGCTGGAGGAAACCGGTACAAAAGTATCTATATCCACAGTAAAACGAGACCTATATCGACATAACCTGAAAGGCCGCTCAGCAAAGAAGCCACTGCTCCAAAACCGCCATAAAAAATCCAAACTACGGTTTGCAACTGCACATGGGCACAAAGATCCTACTTTTTGGAGAAATGTCCTCTGGTCAGATGAAACAAAAATAGAACTGTTTGGCCATAACATCGTTATGTTTGGAGGAAAAAGGGGGAAGCTTGCAAGCCGAAGAACACCATCCCAACCATGAAGCACGGGGGTGGCAGTATCATGTTGTGGGGATGCTTTGCTGCAGGAGGGACTGGTGCACTTCACAAAATAGATGGCATCATGAGGATGGAAAAGTATCTGGATAGATTGAAGCAACATCTCAAGACATCAGTCAGGAAGGTAAAGCTTGGTTGCAAATGGGTCTTCCAAATGGACAATGACCCCAAGCATACTTCCAAAGTTATGGCAAAATGGCTTAAGGACAACAAAGTCAAGGTATTGGAGTGGCCATCACAAAGCCCTGACCTCAATCCCATAGAACATTTTTGGGCAGAACTGAAAGAGCAGGAGGCCTACAAACCTGACTTAGTTACACCAGCTCTGTCAGGAGGAATGGGACAAAATTCACCCAACTTATTGTGGGAAGCTTGTGGAAGGCTACCCAAAACATTTGACCCAAGTTAAACAATTTAAAGGCATTGCTACCAAATACTAATTTAGTGTATGTGTCACGCCCTGACTTTAGAGAGCCTTTTTATTCTCTATTTGGGTTAGATCAGGGTGCGACTAGGGTGGGTACTCTAGTTTTTGTATTTCTATGTTGGCCTGGTATGGTTCCCAATCAGAGGCAGCTGTCTATTGTTGTCTCCGATTGGGGATCATATTTAGGCAGCCTTTTCCCCACTGTGGTTGTGGGATCTTGTCTATGTTTATGTATTGTTGCTTGTGAGCACTGCATAGCTTCACATTCGTTTTGCTCTTTATTGTTTTCTGTGCGTTTCACTCGAATAAAGATGAAACCATTCCACGCTGCACCTTGGTCCGATTCATACAACAACGATCGGGACAGTATGTAAACTTCTGACCCACTGGGAATGTGATGAAAGAAATAAAAGCTGAAAATAAACCATTCTCTCTATTATTCTGACATTTCACATTCTTAAAATAAAGTGGTGATGCTAACTGACCTAAGACAGGGAACTTTTACTTGGATTAAATGTCAGGAATTGTGAAAAACTGAGTTTAAATGTATTTGGCTAAGGTGTACAGTATGTTAACTTCCGACTTCAACTGTATAATCAGCAGTAATACAATCAGGGCACGGAAGAGGACAGGGAGAGCTCTGCAGTGTTGATTAATAACATTTGAATGCGCTTTAGATGGCAACAAGATCATATTGTACAGCAATTTCATCAGGTAACATGAATATAAAGCTGGTGAGAGGTGGTTAGAATAGGATGGGAGGCCAAGAGTCCGCGTAACAAATAGAGTCAGAGTCACGTGTGTGGAAACATACAATTTGGGTAAACAAGCAAGTTCATAGTCTACAAAGCACACAGGAGCCATGAGGCAAATTGCATAAAACACACGCAAAAAATATCACAAATTGGGGCTAACCATTGTAAGTTCAGAGTCACTCGCCTCAACAGTGCGTGGGTGCTGGAGGCGAGCGAAAGATCGGGAGAGAGGGGGGGGGGGTGTGGCGGGGGTACCTATACCAGACAGGGGTAGACAGGCCAGAGCAGACTGTGAACAGATCGCCAGGTGGAATCCAAGCAACAGCGCAGCAGGAAACAGAAGTAGGTGTCACACCCACTTGGGAGAAACTTATGGGGATCCCAATACTGAGTGTGTTACTGCAGTACCGAGAAGCCATTTTGTGCCAGAAAGCTTTGAGTGCAGTGAGTAAGGCTCTCTCTCCCTCCCTCTCTCTGACTGTGTCTCAATGGACACACACACACAGACATAACACACACTGTGAAGACTGAAGCGAAGCATGTGTTTCTCTACAGCCTGAGAGGCCAGGCATTCCTGCTAAAGAGACTCACTCTCGCTCTCTCTCTCTCGCTCTCTCTCTCTCTAGTGTGTGAGTACATGTGTGTGTGTGTGTGTGAAATGGAACTGTCAGGCGTGTAAATCTATGTTTCGCTTACAGGGACACACACATCTCAGTGTTCTGCTCATTAGCAAGGCAATGGAATGCCACTTCGAATGGGACGCCTGGACAGATGGGACATGGTAACTGTTGTTAATGTAGATGTTGTATTTCTAAATATTGCATTTCTAAGAGGTGTTGTGCAGGATGAGAAGGAGTGGGTAGTGCGACCGAGGGTAGTAGTAGTAGTAGTAGTAGTAGTAGTGTGTGTGTGTGTGTGTGTGTGTGTGTGTGTGTGTGTGTGTGTGTGTGTGTGTGCTTACGCATGTGTGTATTTGTTGGTTACTAAGGTGCTACGGTCTATAAAAGGTGCTGAGGTCTATTCAATGATGGTCTGACCAATTGGAATCCATGCTTCAAGATTGTTTTGATCACGCGGACTAGGATATGTTCCGGGTTGACTCTGAGGATTACATTGACGTATACACTGACACGGCGACTGTGTTCATCTGGAAGTGTATAGGGGATGCTGTTCCCACTGTGACTAATTCTACCCAAACCAAAAAACCTGTGGATAGACGGCAGCATTCGCGCAAAACTGAAAGCGTGAACCACCACATGTAACCACGGCAAGGTGACCGGGAATATGGTTGAATACAAACAGTGCAGTTATGCAATCAAACAGGAAAAACGCCAGTACAGAGTCAAAGTGGAGTCAATGGCTCAGACAGAAAGTGGCTCAGACACGAGACGTTTGTGGCAGGACTCCAGACAACCACGGATAACAAAGGGAAAACCAGTCACATCGCAGACACTGACATCCCGGACAAGCTAAACATAACACAGTGCCACCAACACGGGCTGCTTCCGAGGACTGTGGGCTCTCCTTCTCGGTGGCCGACTTGAGTAAGACATTTCAACTTTTTAACCCTCGCAAGGCTGCCGACCCACACGGCATTCCTAGCTACGTCGTCAGAGCATGCGCAGACCAACTGTCAGGAGTGTTTTTACGGGCATATTCAATCTCTCTCTATCCCAGTCTGCTGTCCCCACTTGCTTCAAGATGTCCACCGTTGTTCCTGTACCCAAGAAAGCAAAGGTAACTCAACTAAAAGACTGTCGCCCCGTAACACTCAATTCGGTCATCGTGATGTGCTTTGCGAGGCTAGTTAAGGATCATATCACCTCCACCTTACCTGACACCCTAGACCCACTTCAATTTGCATACCGCACCAATAGATCCACAGACGATGCAATCACACTGCACACTGCCCTATCCCATCTGGACAAGAGGAATACCTATGTAAGAATGCTGTTCATTGACTACAGCTCAGCCTTCAACACCATAGTACCCTTCAAGCTCATCATTAAGCTCGGGGCCCTGGGTCTGAACACCACCCTGTGCAACTGGGTCCTGGACTTTCTGACGGACCGCCGGTTGGACTTCCTGACGGACCGCCGGTTGGAAACAATAACTCCACTATGCACAAAGGTGCCCCACAAGGGTACGTGCTCAGCCACTCTTGTACTCCCTGTTCACCCATGACTGCGTCGCCACGCATGCGTCCAACTCAATCATCAAGTTTACAGATGACAACAGTAGGAGGCCTGATTATCAATAGGAAGGAGCTGATCGTGGACTTCAGGAGACAGCAGAGGGAGCATGCCCCCATCCACATCGACAGGACCACAGTGGAGAAGGTGAAAGGCTTCAAGTTTCTCTGCGAACACATCACTGACAATCTGAAATGGTCCACCCACACAGACAGTGTGGTGAAGAAGGCACAACAGCGCCTCTTCAACCTGAGGACGCTGAAGAAATTAGTCTTGGCCCCTAAGACCCTCACAAACTTTTACAGATGCACCATTGAGAGCATCATGTTGGGCTGTATCACCGCCTGGTACAGCAACTGCACCGCCCACAATTGCAGGGCTCTCCAGATGGTGGTGCGGTCTGCCCAATGCATCATCGGCGGCACACTGGCTGTACTCCAGGACACCTACAGCACCCGATGTCACAGGAAGGCCAACAATATCATCAAGGACATCAACCTCTCGAGCCACGGCCTGTTAACCCGCTATCATCCAGAAGGAGAGGTGCATCAAAGCTGGGCCCGAAAGACTGAAAAACAGCTTCTATCTCAAAGCCATCAGACTGTTAAATAGCCATCACTAGCCAGTACCTGCCTTGAACTTAGTCACTGTCACTAGCCGGCTACCACCCGGTTACTCAACCCTGCCGCCCTATGTCCTGTACATGGAATCACTGGTCACTTTAATAATGTTTACATACTGTTTTACAAATTTCATATACTGTATTCTACTCATTGCCCTCCTAATTCAACTATTGCTGGAATATATACTATTCTACAGATAAACAAAATATTCTTTCAACATACTGTCCATAATGTCTATAAAGTCTATACATCCCATCCGATATATATATATATTTATACTCCGGACTCTGACATTGCTCGTCCTAATATTTATATTTTTCTTAATTCCATTATTTTACATCTGTGTATTGTTGTGAATTGTTAGATACTACTGCACTGTTGGAGCTAGGAACACAAGCATTTCGCTACACCCGCAATAACATCTGCTAAATATGTGTATGATAATAAAATAACATTTTATTTTATGTACGTACGTGCGTGTGTGTGTTAGAAACCAGACCACGGAGTGAGAAGCAATGGAAAGTATGATCTAACACCCCCACAGTCACCCTGGTCCAAACCATTCCATGGTGTGTGTGTGTGTGTGTGTGTGTGTGTGTGTGTGTGTGTGTGTGTGTGTGTGTGTGTGTGTGTGTGTGTGTGTGTGTGTGTGTGTGTGTGTGTGTGTGTGTGTGTGTGTGTGTGTGTGTGTGTGTGTGTGTGTGTGTGTGTGCGTGTCAGTAAACCTGGTTCAAACCCCTACATGGAGATGACCATATTTATGGAATTAATAAGTGTTATCATCCCTGGCTCTATTATTCCATGGTTACCGTGACTACAGGTGAATCAGCCATGCTCCAGGCCTCAGCAGGAGAGACTAGCAACAAGCTCTCACAGTCTCACTGCAGAATGAACCATTTCTCCAAACGTCAAATTTCCAAGTTGCTCCAAACCGCAGGTTCAATCCCAGTAGGGTTGTCACGACACCAGTATCATAATGCTAGGATACCGGATTTTCCATGGCAAAAAGTAAAACACAAAGCAGACTAAACTCTTTTAAAAACATGCTGTATGTAAAACATTGTGTGCTATGGTTTGGAAAAGAAACAAATGTGATTCTGGGTGACAACATAAGGCTCATTTTCCCCAAGAAATTAAATCCACTTCATGTTTTGTTTCCTTGTCACGATACTGCTGATACTGGTATCGTGACAACCCTAAATCCCAGCTCCGGGCACTCTTTCTGAGTTTCTTATTTTTGCCCCTAGTGGAGAGTTTTGACGGAGTCTCCCCGGTGTTCTGGGGACCTGCAAAAACATAAAATTTCTACTTGAATCTGGAGTGATCTCTCGGAGATGAGACCACTCTGAGAATACACACACACAGCAGACACTATCCAAGCTGACTGGGCAACTTCGTTCAAGGTCATGATGGGTAGTGTGTGGAGGACAGTGTGTGTGTGTGTGTGTGTGTGTGTGTGTGTGTGTGTGTGTGTGTGTGTGTGTGTGTGTGTGTGTGTGTGTGTGTGTGTGTGTGTGTGTGTGTGTGTGTGTGTGTGTGTGTGTGTGTGTGTGTGTGTGTGTGTGTGTGTGTCCTTCCAGAGGAAGTCAGTAAGGCAGATTGACAGGAAGTGATCTCAGAGGTCCGCCAGGGTCAGTCGTCCCCGCCCGTCCCCTTGGTCTGTCCCCCAACTCTGCCCCCGCTACAACCCAAAGACCCCAGCAAGGAGGTCACCACACACCCGTCCTACACGAGCTCACACACACGCCCCAGTCTTGCTCTCTCATAAACTGTCATAAACCTACACACGCAGATGGCACAAACACACACACACACACACACACACACACACACACACACACACACACACACACACACAGAGAAGTCCTTCATCCTCTGACCAAATCAACTGAGCTACAGTACAACACACAGATTCTGAGTCTAAACCGATTTCTAAAGGATAGCTAGACAGTTTGTGTACTGGCTGGCATGTTGAAAGCAAAGGCGTATATACAGTAGATACACTATATACACAAATGTATGTGGACAGCCATTCAAATGAGTGGATTAGGCTATTTCAGCCACACCCGTTGCTGACGTGTATAAAATGAAGCACACTGATGGGAAATCTTAACGCTACAGCACACAATGACATTCTAGATGATTCTGTGCTTCCAACTTTGTGGCTATAGTCTGGGGAAGGCCCTTTCCTGTTTCAGCATGACAATGCCCCCGTGCACAAGAAGGTCCATACAGAAATGGTTTGTCGAGATCGGTGTGGAAGAACTTCAATGGCCTGCACAGAGCCCTGACCTCAACCCCATCGAACACCTTTGGGACGAATTGGAACGTCGACTGGCTGCCAGGCCTAATCGTCCAACATCAGTGCCTGACCTCACTAATGCTCGTGGCTGAATGGAAACAAGTCCCCGCAGCAATGTTCCAACATCTAGTGGAAAGCCTTCCCAGCAGAGTGGAGACTGTTATAGCAACAAAGGGGAGACCAACTCCATATTAATGCCCATGGTTTTGGAATGAGATGTTCGACGAGCAGGTGTGCACATACTTTTGGTCATGTAGTGTATCCATTTATTTGTTCCTCAGTAAAGGATTACTGTGGCACAAAATTCGAAGAAATATTTTAAGCCTATTTAAGAAAAATGTTACGAGGACATCTTTCCATCATGCTGTTGTGTGATTTGATGTTTCAGAAAGCATAAACAAATGGCAAATAGGTTTGTGCCACGTTTGTGAGAGCACTAGAAGAAACGCTTACGGAGAACGTACGAACGATTCATTAAGCCTGTATAATCTGTCTTTCATTAAAAGTGTGATCTGACAGACTAAAGTTGTATCCCATCTATTAGGATGTAAGTGCTTCTCGATACTCTTCTCTTGTCCCATACACGTGACCCAAATGGCACCCTATTCTTGTGCACTATAGGTCCTGCTCTAAAGTACCGCACTGCCATTTGGGACGTAGCCATTGCGATGTGAGTCAGAGAGGAGTTAGTCACTAAATGTATCACAGTATCGCAGCTGGGGACTAGGGCAACACGCAGAGGAATTATAACACACACACACACACACACACACACACACACACACACACACACACACACACACACACACACACACACACACACACACACACACACACACAGAGGAATAAGAAGACAACAGTTCTAAGGCATTAACATCTCCCATTGAGGATGTTCTTCCTGATGGGACATGAAACAACAGGGAGTGTGTCGTGTCAGAACTGGAAATCACAGCCCGAGTCCTCAAATAGCACCCTATTCCCTCCCTAGTTCGCCACTTTTGCCTCTGGGCCCTGATCAAAAGTAGTACACTTTGTAGGGAATAGGGTGCCATTTGGGAGGCAGCCCCAGTGTGGCGTGGTGTTGCGTACAGGGTAACATTTTAAGTGATGTACATGCCATGTGTGCTTAAAAGAGCATTTTCAATTAGAATGTTTTGCAGTTGACATCAGATTAATGTCATGACTAGTTACTGCAAAAGGTGCTGAGCAGAGAAGTGTAGCCAAACAAAACGAGTTCCTTAGACAACACAATGCCTGTAGGCTTACGTCATGACAGATTGACCACATTGACCTTTGAACGACTGTGAGAACATTAAAGGTTTTAATAATGGTCTGCATCAACATGACTTCTCTGACTATCTCCATCTCTACCTCTCCTTATCTTTTGCTCTCTCCTCCCCCCCCTCTCGCTCACTCTGTCTCTCTCTCTGTCCCCTTCTCTCTATTCCATTCTCTTTCTCCATCTCCCTCTATCGCTATCTATTTCTCTCTGTCCCTTTCTCACTACCTGTTTGGGGTTGTTTAGGGTACCAGTTTGGGGTCATTTGGGGCATCCGTTTGGGGTGGTTTGGGATATCTGTTTGAGGTTGTTTGGCGTTACTTTGGGGCATCTGTTTGGGGTTGTTTGGGGTCCTTTGGGGCATCTGTTTGGGGTACCTGTTTGGGGTACCTGGCAAGCCAGGCCCAGCCAATCATAATGATTTTTTTCTCCACAAAAGGCCTTTATTACAAACAGAAATACTCCTCAATAACAGGGATGTAAACAAATTTGTGCACAACATGAGAGAAATAAGCTTTTTGTGCTTATGAAAAATTTCGGGGATTTTTTATTTCAGCTGACGAAACATGGGACCAACACTTTACATGTTGCGTTTATATTTTTTGATCAGTGTAGAATACTAATTCATCATTACGTGATCTTGTGAGACATTGTTTCTGCTTTGATCTAAACTTGATTAAACGAGCACCATTCTGAGCGTCGCTCCGGCATCACTAACGTTACACTCCTGTAGCAGTAGCCTATGTGTAGGTCTGCAAGAGCAACTTCAAGAAGCTCCTCATGAAATATATTTGTCATCTTCATTTAGAAGGTTTTGGCTGCAATTCCCTTCGCCAAACACACCATCACAACAAATGTAATTCTACATTTCAAAGGAAATAACTATATCTCACGTGGGATTTGAAAATGCCGCAAACGGCGAAAAATACCAGTAACCTTCGTGTTTTAATAACGCTGAATAGCAGATCATGCCATTTGACTTCTATTAAGAACGCGCTCATGGAAAAGTGTTCAATCACATCAAGTTTAAGATCTTTGATAGGCTGATGAGGAGGTGGTTACGGGAAATAATCACTGGAACCTGGTGATGTTAGCATAGGGCTAATGTGTGACAGGTTATCTGATGGGACCAGCTACAATGTAGCATTCTATCACGCGATACCATGTCGACGATTTTAATAGGCTGATGCTAAAACTTAACCTTGAACTTAAACTGAAACTTTTTCTAATGTTTGCAAGTATGGCACCAGGGAGACCAGTCACACACGCAGAGCTACAGAACAGTTAGTACTTAAGACTCTTTTAAGACTCCATTTTGCTGTGAGTGGAAGAGTCAAAGTTAAGAGAAGATTTGTTCCCCTATTACTAGGGGAGATGATAAGACTAAACTGAGCAGCTTTTCTGTCATTGAAGCTTAAAAGTTAAGTCTAAATGGACCCGGCAACTTGGTATAGTCACATCAAACACACATACTGTGCAGACAATCACACACACACACACACACACACACACACACACACACACACACACACACACACACACACACACACACACACACACACACACACACACACACACACACACACACACACACACACACACACACACACACACACACACACACACAGAGAGAGAGAGAGAGATTACTTCCAGAGCCCATTGTATCGGCGGGAGGTTGACAGGAAGCAGTTCTCCATCCACTTCCTGTCCAGTTCCTGACCAGACAAGACTAATAAACCTAAGACGTAGATATACAATATATAGAACTCACACACCACCCTTTATTTCATCTGGAATTTCTATCACAAAAAGGTGCTTGTTGGTTAGGTATCACATGGAGAACTATTGCAAACGTTGAAAAACCTAAATTTGAATGACATTCTGAAATTCTGTTTTAACTGAATAATCTTGGGACTGATCACTGTTCTATAAATTCTAGATCTATGCTCCAAGCCAGTTGCAGACAAAAGTGAGAGCAGTCCTGTATCCTCATCCACACCCAAGTCAAATAGATAAGACACACAATTGAACTACATGAAGGGAGGCCAGGGTTGAGACACTCACTCACTCACTCACTCACTCACTCACTCACTCACTCCCATCTAATATAAACCGCAGCTCAGACACAGGACATGATGGGATAAACTGTTCTCTACAGACAACAGCCTGGAGACAATACAGTTAATAACGGAAATTATAAGATACTAAATGATTAGAGAAGAGAGGGGGAGGGAGGAAGAGAGAGAGAGAATACAGTTAATAATGGAAATTAGAAGATACAGAATTGACTCCTGAATGCCACAGCGGTCTAACCTTTACCGCTCCAGCGTTCCGCCAGCGGAACTCCTCCCACATTCCACTGAAAAGGCAGAGCGCAAAATTCAAAATATATTTTTTAGAAATATTTAACTTTCACACATTAACAAGTCCAATACAGCAAATGTAAGGTACACATCTTGTGAATCCAGCCAACATGTCCGATTTTTAAAATGTTTTACAGCGAAAACAGCACGTATATTTATGTTAGCTCACCACCAAATACAAAGAAGGACAGACATTTTTCACAGCACAGGTAGCATGCACAAAGCCAACCAAACTAACCAAGAACCAACCAAACTAACCAAGAAACAACTTCATCAGATGACAGTCTTATACCATGTTATACAATAAATCTATGTTTTGTTCGAAAAATGTGCATATTTGAAGTATAAATCAGTTTTACATTGCAGCTACCATCACAGGTACCGTCAAAAATAGCACCGAAGCAGCCAGAGTAATTATAGAGACCAACGTGGAATACCTAAATACTCATCATAAAACATTTCTGAAAAATGCATCGTGTACAGCAAATGAAAGACAAGCATCTTGTGAATCCAGCCAATATTTCAGATTTTGTAAGTGTTTTACAGCGAAAACACAATATAGCATTATATTAGCTTACTACAATAGCCTACCACACAACCGCATTCATTCATCAAGGCACGTTAGCGATAGCAATAGGCACGTTAGCGTTAGCGAATAAACCAGCAAAAGATATAAATTTTCCCTAACCTTCATAAACCTTCCTCAGATGACAGTCCTATAACATCAGGTTATACATACACTTATGTTTTGCATGTTTAGAGCTGAAATCAGTGGTTATCCATTATGCTAACGTAGCTTCTTTTTCCCAGAATGTGCGGATATTTCTATTAGACTCTCACCTATTCTGAACAAATAGCTATTCATGGACACATTTCAGTATTTTTTACAATATAGAGACACGAACCTTCCACAGTTTGGACAATGGGAAATTCTGATATTGAAAGAATGTTGTGTGCTCATCTAAAAGCAGACTTTGAATGTGATGTTTCAATTGGGTAGCTACTGTGCAGTACATGTTTCCCCCATTTTCAACTGGGCCCTCAACTTTCTCAACATTACATTACAAAAAAATACATGTTGTATAGGAAATGATAGATACACTAGTTCTTAATGCAATCGCAGTGTTAGAATTCTAAAAATATCTTCATTACGACATAAGGCTTATGTTATAGTGAGAGAGTGGCCAAAACCTGGGCGCAAAACTACTAGTACACAGTTCGACAGATATATGAAATAGCATCACAAAAGGGGTCCTACTTTTGCTGATCTTCCATCAGAATGTTGTACAAGGGGTCCTTTGTCCAGAACAGTCGTTGTTTGGATTTAGAACATCGTTTTTCCCTCTTGAATTAGCAAGCGCACTAGCCAAGTGGTGCGAAGCTCTCCTTTCTGAACAAAGGCACACAACGCAACACGCCTAACGTCCCGAAAAAAAAATCAATAATCTAATAAAACTATATTGAAAAAACATAGTTTACGATGATATTGTGACATGTATCAAATAAAATCAAAGCCGGAGATAGTAGTCGCCTATAACGACAGCTTTTCAGAAGGCAATTCCAGGTCCATCTTCGCGCATTCCAGAAAACAGGAAATGGATGACTCGTCGTGCCAAGAGGATTAATTCCACCTCAGACCAAGATAAACACTTAATTTCTTCTCTCACTTCCTCTTGACATCTAGGGGAAGGTGTATGACGTGCATGTATACTCATACGTATCATGCCCATTTATAGGCAGGCCCTTGAACAGAGCATCATTTTCAGACTTTCCACTTCCTGGTCAGAAAGTGTGCTGCCAAATGAGTTCTGTTTTACTCACAGACAAAATTCAAACGGTTTTAGAAACTAGAGAGTGTTTTCTATCCAATAGTAATAATAATATGCATATTGTACGAGCAAGAATTGAGTACGAGGCCATTTAAATTGGGCACGTTTTTCTCCCAAAGTGAAAACAGCGCCCTCTGTCCTCATCAGGCTAAGGTACTACAGGCATCACTGCAGACAGTTCGATTACAGGCTGTCACAACCGGCCGTAACCGGGAGTCCCATAGGGCGGCGCACAATTGGCCCAGCGTCGTCCGGGTTAGGGGAGGGTTTCGCCGGGAGGGGGGGCTTTACGTGGCTCATTGCGCTCTAGAAATACCTTGTGGCGGGACGGGCGCCTGCAGGCTGACTCCGTCGTCAGTTGAATGGTGTTTCCTCTGACACATTGGTGCGGCTGGCTTCCGGGTTGAGCGGGCGGGTGTTAAGAAGTGCAGTTTGGCGGGTCATGTTTCGGAAGGACTTGACCTTCGCCTCTCCCGAGCCCGTTGGGGAATTGCAGCGATGAGACAAGATCGTAATTGGATCGCAATTGGATATCACAAGATTGTGGAGAAAAAAAGAAAAAGATACAGATTTACTAGAGGAGGGGGTAGATGGAAAGAGAGAAGGAGGGGGAGGAAAGGATGTGGGAGGGAAGGGGGAGGAAGGGAGGAGGGAGAGAGACAGTTAATAAAGGAAATGAGAAGATACTGAATGATTAGAAGAAAGAGTAGATGGGGGTAGATGGAGCGAGGGGAGAGGGGGGTAGGGTGGAGAGAGAGAAGAGAGACAGGGAGAAATAGAGAAAAGGAGGAGTGGGAGAGCGAGAGAGGGTGGGGCAGAGGCAGCCATGAAGGACCACAGAAAGAAGATCTGGTACCACACACGCAAGCACAGATATACACACAGACACACAGACTGACAGAGCCAAAACATAGGGATACCACTGGGAGAGTGTCACATGGAGGTCAGAGCCATCGTTTACACACTACCTCAATTCAGAAATACACACACACCTCCTCCTAAGCACTTCTCCATCCTCCTCTCCTTGTTCCCTGCTTTAACCCTCATCGAGCCTCCTCTCCTCCTCCCTCCATAATCTCTTCCTCTATCCTTACTATTGGCTCTTTAACTCTGTCTCTCTCCTTCTGTCTCTCTCATCCATCCTTTCTTCAGTGTCATTATATCTGTCAGGCTAAGGAGCGTGATGAGGCTGCATTTAGAAACTCGTTTGCATAAAAATTCTATGAGCTTTAATTTCTATCCCATTCATTTTTATAGATAATTACCGAGAAGGATAGCACGACATGGAAAGAGTGTGTGTGTGTGTTACAGCCACATTAGTCCTACCCCTGGCACATTGTCTTCAGTGCAGTGTGATATGGTGAAAGCTGAGCCTGTGGTATGTGGTTCTTTAGTATAGTTAGAGTTATTATAATGACTAGCTGGGGTCAAATGGAATGTTCTAATGTACTGTTGGAATCTCATGGTGGAATACTGTTACTCGTCCAAGGGCCTAAACGGTGTTTGTGTGTGTGTGTGTGTGTGTGTGTGTGTGTGTGTGTGTGTGTGTGTGTGTGTGTGTGTGTGTGTGTGTGTGTGTGTGTGTGTGTGTGTGTGTGTGTGTGTGTGTGTGTGTGTGTCAAACACACACACACACACACACACACACACACAGAGGCAGTGACCCCAGTCAAACTCGGTCACCTCAACACGTGTATGTAAGGATTCCTAGAGTTCAGGGGTCAAGGTGAAAAATCTTAACTACATTCAAATGGTGTGTATTCCCTCATCACGCAGAAAGCCCTTCAGTAGGACTCTCTCTCACACACACACACACACACACCAGTAACACGTGACTGTGAGGTATCCGCACGGGGACTTGACATTCATACTGTAGCAACAGGGCCTAGCTCAGTAGAAACCATAGAGATACATAGAGATACAGCTTTATGGTAGAAACATCACAATACCATCTGTCAGAATGTCAGAGTGTTTACTCACTCCAGAACTTTCAACCTTGAAAACAATAAAATATTAACTTTCCCGCCTAAGAAAAACAAATTAGTGGAATGAATATTGGCCATATACCACAACCCCTCTGGCCTTATTAAGTACAACACTGTAATGGTCTTACAGAAGGGTTAAACAACAATAAAACAGAGTGACTGTCCCTGACCGAGTCTGTAATACCAACATGTTTCAAGCTGACCACCATAGTCCCTGTGCCCAAGAACACGAAGGTAACCTGCCTAAATGACTACCGACCCGTAGCTCTCACGTCTGTAGCCATGAAGTGCTTTGAAAGGCTTGTCATGGCTCACAACAACACCATTTTCCCAGAAACCCTAGACCCACTGCAATTTGCATACCGCCCCAACAGATCCACAGATGATGCAATCTCTTTTGCACTCCGCACTGCCGTTTGCCACCTGGACAAAAGGAACACCTACGTGAGAATGCTGTTCATTAAGTACAGCTCAGCGTTCAACACCATAATGCCCTCGAAGCTAATCACTAAGCTAAGGACCCTGGGACAACGGGAGCCCCTCAGGGGTGCATGCTCAAGCCCCTCCTGTACTCCCTGTTCACCCATGAATGCATGGCCAGGCACAACTCCAACACCATCATTAAGTTTGCTGACGACACAACAGTGGTAGGCCTGATCACCGACAACAACGAGACAGCCTATAGTGAGGAGGTCAGAGACCTGGCCATGTGGTGCCAGGATAACAACCTCTCCCTCAACATGATCAAGACAAAGGAGATGATTGTGGACTACAGGAAACGGAGGACTGAGCACGCCCCCATTCTCAACGGTGCTGTAGTAGAGCAGGTTGAGAGCTTCAAGTTCCTTGGTGTCCACATCACCAACAAACTATCATGGTCCAAACACACCAAGACAGTCATGACGAGGGCACAACAAAGCCTATTCCCCCTCAGGAGACTGAAAAGATTTGGCATGGGTCCTCAGATCCTCAAAGAGTTTTACAGCTGCACCATTGAGAGCATCCTGACTGGTTGCATCACTGCCTAGTATGGCAACTGCTCGGCCTCCAACCACAAGGCACTACAGAGGGTAGTGCGTACGGCCCAGTACACCAAGCTTGGGGCCAAGCTTCCTTCCATGCAGGACCTCTATACCAGGCAGTGTCAAAGGAAGGCCTTAAAAATTGTCAAAGACTCCAGCCACTTTAGTCATAGACTGTTGTCTCTGCTGCCGCACGGCAAGCAGTACCGGACCACAAAGTCTAGGTCCAAAAGGCTTCTTAACAGCTTCTATCCCCAAGCCATAAGACTCCTGAACAGCTAGTCAAATGGTTACCCAGAATATTTGCATTGTTCCCCAACCCCACCACCTATTTTACGCTGCTGCTATTCTGTTTATTATCTATGCATAGTCACTTTAACTCTACTTACGTATTACCTCAATTACCTCAGGTAATCAAATGGCTACCCAGACTATTTGCATTGTCTCCCCCCCCCACCCTCTCTTTCCCTGCTACTACTCTGTTCATTATCTATGCCTAGTCACTTTTGTATGTAGCCTCGCTACTGTTATTTTACTGCTGATCTTTAATTATTATTATTTTTAACTGCATTGTTGTTTAAGGGCTTGTCAGTAAGCATTTCGCTGTAGGGTCTACACTTGTTGTATTTCGGCGCACACAGACAGACAGACAGACAGACAGACAGACAGACAGACACAGAGATATTTTGGGGAAATGAAGGCATAGATACATTTTTCAACCCTTTTCCTTCTTAACAAATAGGCATAAGTAAAGGCTTTGATTTCTGGATAAACAGATGGAAAACAGATCTACATAAAAACACAATCATGTTCAGGTAAAGACCCCTGCCAACTAATATAGTTTGAGAAATTGTTTAAGTATTGCCTTGTGAAAAACCACATATCTTTAAGATATTTTATCGCATTTCTCTCCCTCATGAGGAAAGCTCACAGAAGTAACAAGTAATGGTAGATCTATTAATTAGTTATAGTGATAATACTGATAGCATATTTTGGGGATGAATTATTCAAAGAATAAAACTCGCAATTCCGTCACCAAAAATCAGTAATGGAATTACTGCAGCTGAATTGGTCAAAACAGTCACATAAAACAGTTGCGTCACCTGGTACTGTTCTCCCTTCCACTGGAAGCTCATAACTGTTTTCTTTATTTTCTCTCGCTCTCTCTGCCTTTCTCACTCTCCGGTTAATGTCACCTCTCCCGGATCCTACTGACACCTACCCACGAGCCCCCTCTCTTTCCATTGACTGTAACCAGCCCCCTCACCCCCTGAGCACCGACCGACACTGGACATCCATGGACGTTGAAAAGTCGTGGAAATTTGGTCAGTTCACCCTGGCCTTGATGTTAATGTCAGACAGACCGGACCAAATCTGAACCTATCATAGATGTATGTTTCACCAGTTTTAACAGCACCGTACAGTACAGTGAATTGAGCCCAGTAGAGAACAGTACAATACAATGAAGTAAAGAAAAGTAGAATATAGTAGAGTACAGTATATCGTACTGTACTGTACTGAATTATACTTTACAGTATTGTGCTGGACTCTACCCTACTTTGCTGTGCTGTATTGTATTGTACTGCACTGTACTGTGCTTTGCTGAGCAACGTTGTGATGTCCAAACTTGTGAAACATGAGGAGAAGGACATTCATATCCATAATGATGCATTTCTGTGTGGTACAGATCAGGGACCCATGATGTTATTCCGTTACCGTAATTCCGTTACCGGGTGTAAATCCACTTTAGAGCTCTGCTTTCCAACCCGAGCCCGACGGGCCCGAACAATTATACATTGGGTTAGGGCCGGGTCGGCCCTGTTTTTTCCATCAATAACTAGGTTACGGGTAGGTCTTGGGTATGACTAAATTGATCACTGACATTTTTGACGCCGAGCCATTTGCTCGTGCTCTGCTGCACAGTACAGTCATATCTGACTAAGATCGTAACGCGGCGACAGAAGTGCTTCATCCTCGTCAAATATAAAAACAGGAGAGATTATTTCACGAAAATAACAACGTTTTGTCAGTGGTTTAGCTCTGAACAGCTCAATGCTCTCTCACGTCTCGTCACCGAGCAGAGGAGCCCAAGCCGAGCCGTTGCTATGGATATTCGTCGACCAAGAGCCGCCATTGGGCAGAGAGTGCATGCGGATTGAGCTGGGAGTGAGTGTCAGACAGAGAGGAGCAGCTAATGGATTTACTAACTGAGGAGGTTATTTCTGATTTCGCTTTAAATTTGGCAGACGCAATCGGGCCTGGGTATGGTAGGGCCTTAAAATGTAGGCCCACGCAGGGCTCTAATTCACTTCACTTATTGTAGTTCAATAACCAAAGTATATATTATTCAAACTCAAGGTGCATGTCATAGCTGACACCCAATTCCTTCTGCAGACATCGGAGAAGATATTTAACTTTTTAGGTTTTATTAAACATGGTGGCATAAAATCCTGAGGGAGATTTTATCGTAATTTCGTTTTTGCATCTGCATCAGTTATTCCACAAAATTCGTTTTTGTACATTTTTCAGTAGAAATTGTTCAACTTTCAAATCAACGGTTTTTCTTTGGCATACACTTCAAAGGGACAAAAAACTGAGTCAAAGCTGTAATTCCGTCACCGTGGAATTGCCCTTACCTCACTGATACTCCTCTGTACAAACACACATTTCTCAGAGCCAGCAGTGTTTCATATCTTGGCATCGTAACTTTCATTCCCGATCAATGAGACGCTGACTCCTTTTCCTTGCATGACTTGTACAAGGAGATCTCACGACACGCCACTGTTTCTCATGTATACAATAAAGCTTACAACCAACATTGCAGCTTTTCTCATCTTAGCATGAGAAGGGAAGTGAAGTGCTAGTTTTCACATAAGAGGACAGAAGGCTAATTAGTGGTGGCCATTTAGTGGTGAAGTCCAATATAACAACAAACACATGACTTCGTACAGCTTTTTGGGTCTTTCCAACTCCGATCCACAGTTTGACTTCAACACACACACACACACACACACACACACACAGAAACACATATACAGAAACACATATACAGACAGACGCGCGCACACACACGCTGCTGCTTTCGAATAAGCTAACATTCCTAAGCGTTTCTTATAATGAAAAACACCCTACTCCTCGTGCTAGGTTGTTCCAAGCGCCGATTGCGAAATCCCTACATTCCCAGGCAGCCTTACCTGACCTGGTCCGTAAAACTTCCAGCTTCTCCATGTCTGCTTCCACACTTACTCACTCAGTAGGAGTGGGAACGGGAAGCGAGAGGGGAAGAGGGAGAGAAAGAAAGAAAGAAAGAGAGAGACGCTCCAGACTCTGAGGTAAGTCTTGTGAGTCATTAACTGACTGAAGCTAGGAGTGTGTCAGCAAGAATGAGAGAGAGAGAGAGAGAGATTTCTCTAGTATGTCGAGGGGAGAAAGAGAGGAAGTCAATGGTGCCGGCTCTGTTCACACCCTCCCCTCCTGTCTCCCCCTATCCTCCCCCCATCCTCCCCCTTCCCTCCCTCTGTGGCCATTGTCATCGCTGCACTGCTTTTCCCTTCCCTTCCTCTCTAACCCTTTCCTGAACCATTTCCTGAGCACACTGGAGGTGACGGATAACTGGCCAATAGGGAACCTGGGTGTGTGTGTCCGCAGGAATGAGCGCACCACATAAAAACACACACGCAACACACACATGTTCACTTATGCGCGTGTTGGGAAAACATGACCACAACAATAATCAGAACATGGCTGTAAAACCAAAAGAACACGCCGAGAAGCAAAAACAACCAAACTAACAGATAATAACTTGGTGTGTGTGTGTCTGCAGGGTTTACTATGCATCCACACCATGGGGGCGGTACCCACATAGAAACACACACACACACACACAGAACATGTTCACTGATGAGAGTGTTGGAGGAACTTTAGCAACCAAACTAAAGAGGCTAACCCTGTGTGTGTGAGTGAGTTAATTGTGAAATTCCTCTTTGAAGCGTCTACAATCAGCGCTTTCTACAGCCAACACCAAACGCATGTCTGAGTAATCAGCAGATAATCTTATTCTCCTGACTCTACGTGTGTGTGTGTGTGTGTGTGTGTGTGTGTGTGTGTGTGTGTGTGTGTGTGTGTGTGTGTGTGTGTGTGTGTGTGTGTGTGTGTGTGTGTGTGTGTGTGCGCGTGCCATATGAAGAAACATTGAGGCTTAAGACTTGGTCAGTATAGATAATATAAGTATTGCCAATGTATTCGCTTTCAAGAGCATGTAAAGTACATCAGTCGAAAGGAGAGAGAGCGAGAGAGCGAGAGAGCGCTAGAGCGAGAGAGGAATAGAGAGAGGGACAGACAGCCAGAAGACAACAGTCTCTCTAAGAACACATAACACCCTGAACGATACCTCCCCCCCCTCCCCTCCCTCTTCCTTCCTCACCCCTAAGATAAAAGGGCTAAGATAAAAGAATATGATAGGCTACAGCCACAACAACGGTATGATCTATGGCATACAGACAGCATATTGTATACATACAGGGTGGAATCTGTACAGCAACAACTCACTTACTGGCACTATGGGACAAACTCACTAACATACACACACACACACACACACACACACACACACACACACACACACACACACACACACACACACACACACACACACACACACACACACACACACACACACACACACACAGTCAAATGTACTCCCTAACACAGTCAGTAGACAGTGGATTTACATTCCTGCTATTTACATTCGATGTCTGTGGGACAACACTATGACACGCCCTCTATGCCTGCAGCACATAGACCAAGTGACCAAGGATACACACACAGACTTTCCCTCATACAGATACACATGTAGACCTCTTGTTCACACACATGCACATTCACGCACACAGATGTGTGCACGCAAATCACTCTCACTCACGCACAGGAACACACACACACACGACTGAACAAATGTACACACACACGACTGAACAAATGTACACACACACAAACACACCAGTCATCAGCAGAGAACCATTCGGCATTCAAACTGCTTTAACACCTGAATGTTGCCATGGCAACAGAAGCCTGCTCAGTCACTCACACACTCATTCTCAATCATAGAGCCGGGCGATATCGCGATAAATTGCCGGAATTGATACAATAGCGATAAATAGAATCATAAGTTCATAACGTTAATGTATTTTTATTATCCTTTAAACTACTACTACTATTGTAGTTTGATGGTTGTAGCCATCAATTATTCCATTAACAATCAGCCATATTAGCAAACTTATTTCATTTCAAATGACAAATTTCTCTAGTATAGGCTATTTATCGTAGTGAACGATATCAGCAAAATGCCTGAGATAAGTGATCGGAATGGTCGGTGTCGCTAATTTTCGATTTATCGTCCCAGCTCTACTCAATCACACTCGTTCCCGCCCTCCCTGCACCATCCATCCATCCCTCTCCCCTCTCTCTCGCTATCTCTGGAGGGTGCTGGCTACACAGTGGATGAGAAATTTAATTGGTCTGAGAAAATCTAAATGGAAGTCGTGTGTGTGTTTCTTTGCTAGTGGGAGTAGTGTGGTGTGTGTGCGTGAGTGAGTAAGACGCAGAGAAGGTATTTTTCACAACGGGACACTAACAAAAACACACAGCTATCAGGTTTATCATCCTCATCTTCTGGAAAACCGTTGTATAGCAGCAGAGAGAGATGGAATCACAGAGAGACTGCATAACCTACAGTCAGCCATATATATAATTGGGTTGGGTAGGTTACTCTCTAAATGTAATCCGTTACAGTTACCTATCAAAAATTGTTATCAGTAATGCAACTTTTAGATTACCGAAACACAATCTGATTACTTTCAGTTACTTTCCCAAGTTTCTGTCTTGTGATCAGACTCGCTCAGGTGGAACAAACGTGCGCCTTTTTTTCAATGCTGACTTGAATGTCATTGACAAAACTGAAAGCTGTCATAATATATACTTTTTCGCAAACATCCTTTCAAAATTTAAAAGTAATCCAAGAAGAAATCGCAAGTTTCTTTTAAGTATCTGTAATCTGATTACAGGTACAGTTTTTTGTAATCACACTACATGTAACTGACCACATGAAATCAGTTACATCCCAACCCTGTATATCCAGTTGAAGTCAGAAGTTTACATACACCTTTGCCAAATACATTTAAATTCAGTTTTTCACAATTCCTAACATTTAATCTAAGTACAAATTCCCTGTTTTAGGTCAGTTAGGATCACCACTTTATTTTAAGACTGAGAAATGTCAGAATAATAGTAGAGAGAATTATTTATTTCAGCTTTTATTTCTCTATCAAATTCCCAGTGGGTCTGAAGTTTACATACACTCAATTAGTATTTGGTAGCATTGCCTTCAAATTGTTTAACTTGGGTCAAACGTTTCGGGTAGCCTTCCACAAGCTTCCCACAATAAGTTGGGTGAATTTTGGCCCATTCCTCCTGACAGAGCTGGTGTAACTGAGTCAGGTTTGAAGGTCTCCTTGCTCGCACACACTTTTTCAGTTCTGCCCACAAATCTTCTATGGGATTGAGGTCAGGGCTTTGTGATGGCCAAACAAATAACTTGCCTTTGTTGTCCGTAAGCCATTTTGCCACAACTTTGAAAGGATGCTTGGAGTCATTGTCCATTTGGAAGACCCATTTGCGACCAAGCTTTAACTTCCTGACTGATGTCTTGAGATGTTGCTTCAACATATCCACATAATTTTCCATCCTCATGATGCGATCTATTTTGTGAAGTGCACCAGTCCCTCCTGCAGCAAAGCACCCCCACAACATGATGCTGCCACCCTCGTTCTTCACGGTTGGGATGGTGTTCTTCAGCTTGAAAGCCTCTCCCTTTTTCCTCCAAACATAATGATGGTCATTATGGCCAAACAGTTCCATTTTTGTTTCATCAGCCCAGAGGAGATTTCTCCAAAAAGTACGATCTTTGTCCCCATGTGCAGTTGAAAACCATAGTCTGGCTTTTTTATGGAGGTTTTGGAGCAGCGGCCTCTTCATTGCTGAATGGCCTTTCAGGTTATGTCGATATAGGACTCGTTTTACTGTGGATATAGATACTTTTGTACCTGTTTCCTCCAACATCTTCACAAGGTCCTTTGCTGTTGTTCTGGGATTGATTTGCACTTTTCGCACCAAAGTACGTTCATCTCTAGGAGACAGAACACGTCTCCTTCCTGAGCGGTATGAAGGCTGCGTGGTCCCATGGTGTTAATACTTGCGTACTATTGTTTGATTGTTTGTACTGCGGCCTGCTGGAGGTCATTTTGCAGGGCGCTGGCAGTGCACCTCCTTGCACAAAGGCGGAGGTAGCGGTCCTGCTGCTGGGTTGTTGCCCTCCTACGGCCTCCTCCACGTCTCCTGATGTACTGGCCTGTCTCCTGGTAGCGCCTGCATGCTCTGGACACTACGCTGACAGACACAGCAAACCTTTTTGCCACAGTTCGCATTGATGTGCCATCCTGGATGAACTGCACTACCTGAGCCACTTGTGTGTGTTGTAGACTCCGTCTCATGCTACCACTAGAGTGAGAGCACCGCCAGCATTCAAAAGTGACCAAAACATCAGCCAGGAAGCATAGGAACTGAGAAGTGGTCTGTGGTCACCACCTGCAGAATCACTCCTGTTTTGGGGGGTGTCTTGCTAATTGCCTATAATTTCCACCTTTTGTCTATTCCATTTGCACAACAGCATGTGAAATTTATTGTCAATCAGTGTTGCTTCCTAAGTGGACAGTTTGATTTCACAGAAGTGTGATTGACTTGGAGTTACATTGTGTTGTTTAAGTGTTCCCTTTATTTTTTTGAGCAGTGTATATAAATAAACACACTACATGGCCAAAGGTATGTGGACACCTGCTCATCGAACATCTCATTCCATAATCATGGGCATTAATATGGAGTTGGTCCCCCTTTACTAATATAAAAGCCTCCACTCTTCTGGGAAGTAGTTCCACTATATGCCAGGGACATGCTTCCATTCAGCCACAAGAGCATTAGTGAGGTCGGGCATTGATGTTGGGTGATTAGACCTGGCTGGCAGTCGGTGCTCCAATTCATCCCAAAGATGTTCAATGGGTTTGAGGTCAGGGCTCTGTGTAGGCCAGTCAAGTTCTTCCACACCAATCTCGGGACTTATGAAGAATGGGTGGTCCTGGGGCTCATCCAACTGGTCCTGGGACTGAGTTCAAACCTGTTCTACTAACACACTGAAGCCTCAGGACCAGAACATCCAATCAATCAGAATAAAACAAATTACAAAATTACATTGCTTATTTGGAAACAAGCAAAAGCAAAATGCAGTGCTATCTGGCCCTAAATTGACAGTACACCATGGATAACTATTTGACCATGGTTACTGATCAAAACCTTAGAAAAACCTTGACAAAGTACAGGCTCAGTGAGCACAGCCTTGCCATTGAGAAGGGTAGACACAGAAAAACCTGGCTCCCTGTAGAGGAAAGGCTGTGCAACCACTGCACAACTTGAGACAGAGCTGCATTTCCTGACTAAATGTCAAAAATATAAAACAATTAGAGAGTGTCTTTACGCCAAATCTGAAACTTTATTCAAGGTTTCATGGACCTCTCTGATGAGGATAGGCTACTCATCCTGTTGGGGGAGGACGCAGAGAGCTGTGAGTTGGCAGCCACTACATTGCTTCCTGTCATAAGATGAGGGACAGTGTCTGACAGACCAACCAACCTGCACATGTCCTCTATGCTTAATGTTCAATGTATGGTTATTTTGACCCTTGGTAATTGTTGTCCCGTTGACAATTTTGATTCTTACTTTTTTAATATTGTAAATATCCAAAGTAAGCTTTGGCAATATGTACATTGTTACATCAAGCCAATAAAGCAAATTTAATTGAAAAATTGAGAGTGAGAGAGAGAGAGCGAGAGAGAGACAGAGAGAGAATATGCATGTAAATAAGCAACAGCTGAAGATAAGGCAGTTTTGGCAGCCAAATATGAGAGAGAGATGCAGGGAGAATGATGGAGCAAGAGAAAATGATGGAGCGAGAGAGAGCGAGAGAGCGAGAGAGCGAGAGAGAGAGAGAGAGCGAGAGAGCGCGAGAGAGAGAGAGAGAGAGAGAGAGAGAGAGAGAGAGAGAGAGAGAGAGAGAGAGAGAGAGAGAGAGAGAGAGAGAGAGAGAGAATATGCATGTACATAAGCAACAGCTGAAGATAAGAAGACAGTTTTGGCAACCAAATTATTGTCCCCCTGCCACAACCTGAGGAACCGCCAGTGAAAAGTGCAATGAAACAATAGTATTTCCCATGTTGTTTTGTTTGGGCTTTCATACCATATGGCTTTTCAGTCATGTTCATTCATGTTAAAACGACTCCACTACTATTTAGATGTGTATTTATTATGGATCCTAAGGCAGCAGCTGCTCTTCCTGGGGTCCAGCAAAATTAAGGCAGTTATATACAGTTTTTAAAACATTACAATACATTTCACAACAGATTTCCCAACACATTAAGTGTGGGCCCTCAGGCCACTACTCTACAACACAAAATCCATGTGTACCTGTGTGTATCTTGCGTATGTTATCATGTGTGTATGCGTGTGTCCGTACCTGGGTGTGTGTCTTTTCACAGTCCCCGCTGTTCCATAAGGTGTATTTTTACCTGTTTTTTTCAAATCCATTTTTACAACTTACATGAGTTACTTGATGTGGAATAGAGTTCCATGTAGTCATGGCTCTAAGTAGTACTGTGTGCCTCCCATAGTCTGTTCTGGACTTGGGGTCTGTGAAGAGACCTCTGGTGGCATTTCTTGTGGGGTATCTGATCTGTGTGCTAGTAATTTAAACAGACAGCTCGGTGCATTCAACATGTCAATACTTCTCACAAATACAAGAAGGGATAGTCAATGTCTCCTCTACCTTGAGCCAGGAGAGATTGATATGCGTTCTGGGCCAATTGTAATTTTCAATAGTCCCTCTTGCTGGCACCTGACCACACAACTGGACAGTAGTCCGACAAAACTAGAGCCTGTAGGACCTGCCTTGTTGATAACAGTGTTAAGAAGGCAGAGCAGAGCTTTATTATGGACAGACCTCTCCCCATTTTAGCTACTGTTGCATGCATCAATATGTTTTGACCAGGACAGCTCAAATTGCTAAATTTCCACATTATTCATTACAAGACTTAGTTGAGGTTAAGGATTTAGTGAATGATTTGTCCAAAATCAATGCTTTTAGTTTTTTAAATATGTAGGACTAACTTGCCACCCATTCTGAAATTGACTGCAGCTCTTTGTTAAGTGTTCCAGTGATTTCACTTTATGTGGTAGCTGACGTGTATAATGTTGAGTCATCAGCATACAAAAACACTCAGAGCCAGTGGAAGGTCATTAGTAAAGATTTTTTAAAGTAAGGGGCCTAGACAGCTGTCCTGGGGAATGCCTGACTCTACCTGGATTATGTTTGAGAGGTTTACATTAAAGAACACCCTCTGTGTTCTGTTAGACAGGTAACTCTCTATCCACAATATAGCAGGGGATGTAAAGCCATAACACATACACCACCGTTCAAAAGTTTCAAAAATCAAATTTTTGTCCATTAAAATAACATCAAATTGATCAGAAATGCAGTGTAGACATTGTTAATGTTGTAAATTACTATTGTAGCTGGAAACGGCAGATTTTTATGGAATATATACATAGGCGTACAGAGGCCCATTATCAGCAACCATCACTCCTGTGTTCCAATGGAACGTTGTGTTAGCTAATCCAAGTTTATCATTTTAAAAGGCTAACTGATCATTTGAAAACCCTTTTGCAATTATGTTAGCACAGTTGAAAACTGTTGTTCTGATTAAAGAAGCAATACAACTGGCCTTCTTTAGACTAGTTGAGTATGTGGAGCATCAGGATTTGTGGGTTCAATTACAGGCTCAAAATGGCCAGAAACAAAGAACTTTCTTCTGAAACTCGTCAGTCTATTCTTGTTTTGAGAAATGAAGGCTATTCAATGCGAGAAATTGCCAAGGAACTGAAGATCTGGTACAACGCTGTGTACTACTCCCTTCACAGAACAGCGCAAACTGGCTCAAACCGGAACAGAAAGAGGACTGGGAGGCCCCAGTGCACAAATGACAAGAGGACAAGTACATTAGAGTGTCTAGTTTTAGAAACAGATGCCTCACAGGTCCTCAAATGGCAACTTCATTAAACAGTTCCCGCAAAACACCAGTCTCAACGTCAACAGTGAAGAGGCAACTCCAGGATGCTGGCCTTCTAGGCAGAGTTCCTCTGTCCAGTGTCTGTGTTCTTTTGCCCATCTTAATCTTTTCTTTTTATTGGCCAGTCTGAGATATGGCTTTTTCTTTGCAACTCTGCCTAGAAGGACAGCATCCCGGAGTCGCCTCTTCACTGTTGACGTTGAGACTGGTGTTTTGTGAATCAGGAGGATAGAATTATGGTCAGATTTGCCAAATGGAGGTCAAGGGAAAGCGTTGTATACATCTCTTGTGTGGAGTTTTTTTTCCTCTTGGTTGCACAATTGACATGATGGTAGAAATTAGGTAAAACGGATTTAAGTTTGCCTGCATTAAAGTCCCTGGCCACTAGGAGCACCGCTTCTGGGTGAGCATTTTCTTGTTTGCTTATGGCCTTATACTTCTTGTTTAGTGCGGCTTTAGTGCCAGCATCAGTTTGGCTACGAATAATATAGATGAGAACTCACTTAGTAGATAGTGTGGTCTACAGCTTATCATGAGGTAATCTAACTCAAGCAAGCAATACCTCGAGACTTCTGTGATATTAGACATCGCGCACCAGCTGTTATTGACAAATAAACACACACGCCGCCCGTCGTGTTACCAGACGTAGCTGCTCTGTCCTGCCGATGCACCCGAGTGGCGCAGCGGTCTAAGGCACTGCATCTCGGTGCTAGAGGCTTCGCTACAGACCCTGGTTCGATTCCAGGCTGTATCACAACTGGATGTGATTGGGAGTCCCATAGGGTGGTGCACAATTGGCCCAGTGTCGTTTGGGTTAGCTGGGGTAGGCTGTCATTGTAAATAAGAACGGACTTGTCTAGTTAAATAAAGGTTAAATAAAATGCAGAAGTGGAAGTCATCATTGGATACGATGGACTACCATAACAATAATGGCGTGGAGAGACCGAGACTTTGCTTGTATAAGGTTGTCACTGTGTGTTCTGTGTGTGTATATGCCTGTCCCCTTTACAGCAATAAGGGGATACAGAAAAAAATGATTCCTTGTCTTATTCTCCTCCTCTCTCCATCTGTTCCCACTCTCAACCCAGCTCTCTTCTCTCTGTTCCAAATCATTGCTCTTCCCTCTACATCTCAGCCCCTCTGCTTCTCTCTCCCTCCTCGTTTCCTTCCCCTATTTTCCTCTCCTCCTTTATCAGTAAACCTTGGAATGAGGGGACAGATTTGCGTACTCATCTTTTCTCCCTCTTCCATCTCCCCCCTCTCCTACCCATTCCCGCTCTTGCTTTCCAACTCTCTCTCTCCCTTTCATTTTTTCATCTCCCTACTCCCTCTCCACCATCTCCTTCTCCTTCCCTCTTTTGCTCTCCCACTATCTTTCTCTCTCGCTCTCTAACAAGTTTAATAAACCTCCTGCTTTGGGCTGCATGTGTCAATGTGTAGTCCATACATGCATAATCTATGAGCAGAATTAGTGTCTTACCTCAATTAGCCACGAAATCCCTAGTTTGAAAGTGACTTTTCTGGAAGCTGTGCGCGCCATTTTGAGCACTGCAAACTTGCACCATGTGGGCCACCCCCCTAGTAATTAGAGTTCCAGCCCATGAGGTTCAGCCCCTTGCCATTTGAGTGACAGGAAGGGCCCAATGGCTAACAGGAAGGGCCCAATGGCTAACAGGAAGGGCCCAATGGCTCAGTGGACACAGCAGAGAGAGCGAGAGAGAGCAATGAAGTGGTGCACATATCTGCACATATGGTGGCGTAATACGCAATTTTCAGGGACCACTTTGGGTGGTGAGCGGTACTTTCAGAACTACCGGCTAAAAAGTGTACAAAAGTACCGGAGAAAGTCTTTAAGATAAAAAGATAGGCTAAATGTTAAGGTTTGGGATAGGGTCAAAAAACAAAAAAAACAAAAAAAAACAAGTGTCTACCACTGGGATTGAGCACACAACCTTCAGATCTGGAGTCATGGGATTACACCCATCTGCCAACCCCATCCACGATGCCCTGGCACAACCCAAGTGTACATGATGATAATAGGGCTCACTGTTTCCCCGTAGTGGCCGGTTTCGAAGGAATTTCCCGACGTTCTCTGGACATGGACAGAAGTCCAATTTCGAAGTCAATCTTGAGCGATCTGGCCGCTCTCTCTTCCTCTCTCTCTCTTTCCCTCTCTCTCTCTCTCTGGATGAGAGACAACACAGCATAGACAGTATAATTAAAAACCCTGTAGTAATCCAGCCATGCAGTACCAAAAGCACTGACGCAGGACCTTCACACACACTTCGATACACTTTGAGATGATGGAATTCAGGGAGAGCAAACAACAAGAATGTGACACTGTCCGGACGCTGATGGAAGAGGCATTTCCAAGAGAGCTGTGCTTCAATAGAACAGTTGAGACCGATGTTAAGACAGAACACTGAACAAATGACACAGAACAACGCTGCCCTCCAAGAGGAGCTGTGCTTCAATAGAACAGTTAAGACAGAACACTGAACAAATGACACAGACCAACGATGCCCTGCAAGAGGAGCTGCGTGTGGTAAAGGTGGAGCTGCAGCAGAGCGAGAAGGATATCCATGCCCTCTGTCAGCAGCTTCTAACCATGCCACCAACAGAGCAGCCCCATCAGCCTGTTAGAAGCCCAGGTACTCCTGAACCCAGTGCAGCCTTCACCCCATCTGCTTCACAAGCCCCTCATCCTCTTAGGGTTCACCCTGACCTGCCAATCTCCCAGCCTGCCACAGTATACCCTGACCTGCCAACCTCCCAGCCCGCCACAGCCTACCCTGACCTGCCAATCTCCCAGCCTGCCACAGTATACCCTGACCTGCCAACCTCCCAGCCTGCCACAGCCTACCCTGACCTGCCAACCTCCCAGCCCGCCACAGCCTACCCTGACCTGCCAATCTCCCAGCCTGCCACAGTATACCCTGACCTGCCAACCTCCCAGCCTGCCACAGCCTACCCTGACCTGCCAACCTCCCAGCCCGCCGCAGCCTACCCTGACCTGCCAACCTCCCAGCCTGCCACAGTATACCCTGACCTGCCAACCTCCCAGCCCGCCACAGCCTACCCTGCCTCGTCAACCTCCCAGCAGTCTGACCATGTTCACCCGAACACACCTCCAGTGGACAGGGGACAGGATCCAGTTCAACCCAGCATACCTCCCAAAACTGCAGTTCTGATAGACTCTAATGGGAAGTATCTGGAAGATAGGAGACTACTCCCCAGACGGCTAAATTCTGGTGTCCCTCTACTGACAGTGCACTACAACTGCATGAAAACGCTGACAACCGTGTCCGACATACTGGGACAAATGACCTGCGCACAAAAGGAGCAAGAGTGGATGAGAATATGAGAAAGGTGGCAGAGAAAGCACACACCCTGTTCCCAAGGACAAACATGATTATATTCCCACTTTTACCAAGGAAAGATCTCCCCTGGCAAATGATCCTAAATGTCAACCAAAAGAAATCACCATGGACTGCTCCTCGCTGACTACCAATGTCAGCATCGCTCACCACCGCACCCTGACATGTGAGCTCTTGGACGACCATGTACACCTGGACCATAAGGGAGTCAGAGTCTTTGACAAGGCCCTGAAGGATGCCACGTTAGGCAGAGTTCCACAATCATACCAGGCCAGCAACAGAGCTCCCCCACCTCCTCGCTATCCAAGGAGAGAGAGTAGGCCAATCTCATCTCAGCTGAGCTAAACACAGACATCTCCAGCCCCTACAAACATGTCCAAGCCCAGCGGCGCAAGACCCAGACCAGCTTAGCCCGGCGGTGCCAGAACCAACCCAGCTCAGCCAAGCGGTGCAAGGACCAACCCAGCTAAGCCCAAAGGTGCCAGAACCAGAACCAGCCCAGCTCAGCCCCCCACAACCCTTCATAGCACTGGACTGTACTCTAGGGGTAGGACAAATAGTGACCAATAGGAGGGTACCCCAGCCTAGCCCATATCTCAGCTTTACTGCCAGCCCACATATGCAGAGGCAGCCTCTGGTAAGAGAGAAATAGACCCTTCAGCCAGCGGAGAGACAACCAGACCCGGCTCGCCTCAGCACAGCTAAATCCGACCCGGCCCATCACAGCACAGCTCAACCAGACCTGGCCCGCCTTAGCACAGCTCTACCAGACACGGCCAGCCTCAGTACAGCTCAACTAGGCTCGGCCCATCACAGCACAGTACAACCAGACTCGGCCCATCACAGCACAGAACAACCAGACCCGGTCCATCACAGCACATCTCTACCAAACCTTTTCCATCACAGCACAGCTCTACCAGACCAGGCCCACCTCGCAGCTCTACCAGACCTGGCCCATCACAGCACAGCTCTACTAGACCAGTCCCACCTCAACTCAACCCAGCTCTACACAGCACCGACTACTACCCTAGGGTCTGACAAAACTCTGTTGAGGGTAGTGCACCACATGATGCAGTCCACACCATGTACCATTCACATCATCAGCCCTCATATGCAGAGAGTTTGAAGCTTCCCTAGCCACACTGCCGTTCACACCACCCTCCTCAATTCCCCCCACAACCTCCTGTGCACACCCAGAAAGGGCCATTGGCAGCCACTCCGGTCCCCTGCAGCAGCTCCACTCCTTTGGGGGGAGCTTCATTCAGGGAAGACTGCTCTGCCAAAACTGCTCTCCCAGTTCCCGCCCCAGCATGCACCGACTTGAGGGAGGTCTGTCAAATGCTCAGTCTGCTCTGCTCTCACGTGGTTGGCCAGAGACCTTGGCAAGGTCTCAGCTCACTCAACAAATAGCTGCAGATGACCCTATCCCTGTTAGCTCTGATGGGAATGAGCTGAATACCCGCTCTGACTTTAAATCTCGTAGAGAGTTTGGGCTAATGCACCTAAATCAAATCAAATTGTATTGGTCACATACACATGTTTAGCAGATGTTAATGCAAGTGTAGCGATATGCTTGTGCTTCTAGTTCCGACAGTACAGTAATATCTGACAAGTAATCTAACAAATTCACAATGACTACGTTATACACACAAACGTAAGTGGATGGAATAAGAATATGTACAAATAAATAAATGGATGAGCGATGGCCGTGCGGCATAGGCAAGATGCAATAGATGGAATAAAATACAGTACATACATATGAGATGGGTAATGTAGGATATGTGAACATTATTAAAGTGGAATTATTTAAAGTGACTAGTTATACCTGTATTAAATCAATTTATTAAAGTGCCCAGTGATTTGAGTCTGTATGTTGGCAGCAGCAGCCTCTCTATGTTAGTGATGGCTGTTTAACATTTTGATGGCCTTGAGATAGAAGCTGTTATTCAGTCTCTCGGTCCCAGGTTTGATGCACCTGTACTGACCTCGCCTTCTGGATGATTGCGGGGTGAACAGGCAGTGGCTTGGGTGGTTGTTGTCCTTGATCTTTTTGGCCTTTCTGTGAAATCGGTACTGTAGATGACCTGGAGGGCAGGTAGTTTGGAGAGTCTTGCAGTTGAGGGGGGTGCAGTTGCCGTAGCAGGCGGTGATACAACCCGACAGGATGCTCTCGATTGTGCATCTGTAAAAGTTCGTGAGGGTTTTAGGTGACAAGCCAAATTTATTCAGCCTCCTGAAGTTGAAGAGGCGCTGTTGCGCTGTTGCGCCTTCTTCACCATGCTGTCTGTGTGGGTGGACCATTTCAGTTTGCACGTGATGTGTATGCCGAGGAACTTAAAACGTTCCACCTTCTCCACTACTGTCCCGTCGTTGTGGATAGGGGGTGCTCCTTCTGCTGTTTCCGGAAATCCACGATTATCTCCTTTGTTTTGTTGATGTTGAGTGAGAGGTTATTTTCCTGACACCACATTCCAAGGGCCCTCACCTCCTCCCTGTAGGCTGTCTTGTCGTTGCTGGTAATCAAGCCTACCACTGTAGTGTCGTCTGCAAACTTGATGATTGAGTTGGAGGTGTGCATGGCCACGCAGTCATGGGTGAAAAGGGAGTACTGGAGAGGGCTGAGAACGCACCCTTGTGGGGAACCAGTGTTGAGGATCAGCGAGATGGAGGTGTTGTGTCCTGCAGCACCACCTGGCGGGCGGCCCGTCAGAAAGTCCAGGACCCAGTTGCACAGGGCGGGGTCGAGACCAAGGGTCTCAAGCTTAATGATGAGTTGAGGGTACTATGGTGTTGAATGCTGAGATGGAGTCAATGAACAGCATTCTTACATAGGTATTCCTCTTGTCCATATGGGATAGGGCAGTGTGCAATGTGATGGCGATTGCATCGTCTGTGGACCTATTGGGGCGGTAACCAAATTGGAGTGGGTCTAGAGTATCAGGTAGGGTGGAGGTGATGTGATGCAACCAGTCAGGATGCTCTCGATGGTGCAGCTGTAGAACATTTTGAGGATCTGAGGACCCATGACAAATCTTTTCAGTCTCCCGAGGGGGAATAGGCATTGTCGTGCCCTCTTCACAGCTGTCTTGGTGTGCTTGGACCATGTTAGTTTGTTGGTGATGTGGACACCAAGGAACTTGAAGATCTCAACCTGCTTAACTGCAGCCCCGTCAATGAGAATGGTCCTCTTCTTCCTGTAGTCCACAATCATCTCCTTTGTCTTGATCACATTGAGGGAGAGGTTGTTGTCCTGGCACCACATGGCCAGGTCTCAGACCTCCTCCCTATAGGCTGTCTAGTCATTGTCGGTGATCAGGCCTACCACTGTTGTGTCATCTGCAAATTGAATGATGGTGCTGGAGTCGTGCCTGGCCATGCAGTCATAAGTGAACAGGGAGTACAGGAGGGGACTGAGCACGCACCCCTGAGGGGCCCCTGTATTGAGGATCAATGTGGCGGATGTGTTGTTACCTACCCTTATCACCTGGGGGCGGCCCGTCAGGAAGTCCAGGATCCAATTGCAGAGGGAGTTGTTTAGGCCCAGGGACCTTAGCTTATTGATGAGCTTTGAGGGGACTAAGGTTTTGAACGCTGTAGTCAATGAATGGCATTCTCACATAGGTGTTCCTTTGGTCCAGGTGGGAAAGGGCAGTGTGGAGTGCAATGGAGATTGAATCATCTGTGGACCTGTTGGGGCGGTATGCAAATTGGAGTGGGTCTAGGGTTTCTGGGATAATGTTGTTGATGTGAGCCATGACCAGCCTTTCAAAGCACTTCATGGCTACAGACATGAGTGCTACGGGTCGGTAGTTGTTTAGGCAGGTTACCTTAGTGTTCTTGGGCACAGGGACTATGGTGGTCTGCTTAAAACATGTTGGTATTACAGACTCAGACAGGGAGAGGTTGAAAATGTCAGTGAAGACACTTGCCAGTTGGTCAGCGCATGCTCTCAGTACACGTCCTGGTAATCCGTCTGGCCCTGCGGCCTTGTGAATGTTGACCTGCTTAAAGATCTTACTCGCATCGGCTGCAGAGTGCGTGATCACACAGTCTTCCGGAACAGCTGGTGCTCTCATGCATGTTTTAGTGTTATTTGCCTCAAAGCGAGCATAGAAGTTGTTTAGCTCGTCTGGTAGGCTTGTGTCACTGGGCAGCTCTTGGCTGTGCTTCCCTTTCTAGTCTGTAATGGTTTGCAAGCTCTGCCACATCCGACGAGCATCAGAGCCCGTGCAGTATGATTCAATCTTAGTCCTGTATTTAAGCTTTGCCTGTTTGATGGTTCTTCGGAGGGTATAGCAGGATTTCTTATAAGCTTCCGAGTTAGAGTCCCGCTCCTTGAAAGTGGCAGCTTTAGCCTTTAACTCAGTGCAGATGCTGGAGTGCCACCTCTGGGTGAGCAGTTTCTTGTTTGCTTATGGCTCAATCAATGATGTCTTAGTGCCAGCCTCTGACTGTGGTGGTATGTCAACAGCTACAAAGAATACAGATTAAAACTCTCCGGTAGGTAGTGTGGTCTACAGCTTATCATGAGATACTCTACCAAGGGCGAGCAATAGCTCGAGATTTCCTTAGATATTATTCACCAGCTGTTGTTTACAAAAACAAACAGACCGACGCCCCTTGTCTTATCAGACGCCGCTGTTCTATCCTGCCGATACATTCCATAACCAGCCAGCTGTATGTTGATGTTGTCGTCGTTCAGCCACGACTCCGTGAAGCATAAAATGTTCGTTTTTAAATGTCCCATTGGTAGTTTAATCTCCAGCGTAACTCGTCGATTTTACTGTCCGAAGATTGCACGTTTGCAAGCAGAATGGAGGGAAGTGGGGGTTTATTCATGCAGATCACGGAGATCGGGGCCTGTTCCCGAGGAAGCAGTATATCCTTCCCGTCGGGCTCGTCAGAGTCGTGAAAGGAAAAATAAGATTCTGCTCGTCCATGGTGAGTAATCGCAGTCCTGATGTCTAGAAGTTATTTTCGGTCATAAGAGATGGTAGCGGCAACATTATGTACAAAATAAGTTAAAAAATCAGTTACAAACAACGCAAATAAACAAACTATCGCCATCTTACACATACAGTTGTAGTCGAAAGTTTACATACACCTTAACCAAATACATTTAAACTCAGTTTCACAATTTCTGACATGTAATCCTAGTAAAAACTCCCTGTCTTAAGTCAGTTAGCATCACCACTTTATTTTAAGAATGTGAAATGTCAGAAAAATAGTAGAGAGAATTATTTATTTCAGCTTCAACTTCTTACATCACATTTCCAGTGGGTCAGAGGTTTACATACATGTAATTAGTATTTGGTAGCATTGCCTTTCAATTGTTTAACTTGGGTCAAAAGTTTCAGGTAGCCTTCCACGAGCTTCCCACAATAAATTGGGTGAATTTTGGCCCATTCCTCCTGACAGAGCTGGTGTAACTGAGTCAGGTTTGTAGGCCTCCTTGCTCGCACACGCTTTTTCAGTTCTGCCCACAAATTTTTTATAGGATTGAGGTCAGGGCTTTGTGATGGCCACTCCAATACCTTGACTTCGTTGTCCTTATGCCATTTTGCCACAACTTTGGAAGTATGCTTGGGATCATTGTCCATTTGGAAGACCCATTTGCAACCAAGCTTTAACTTCCTGACTGATGTCTTGAGATGTTGCTTCAATATATCCACATTATTTCCCTTCATCGTGATGCCATCTATTTTGTGAAGTGCACCAGTCCCTCCTGTAACAAAGCACCCCCACAACATGATGCTGCCACCCCTGTGCTTCACAGTTGGGATGGTGTTCTTCGGCTTGCAAGCCTCTCCATTTTTCCTCCAAACATAATGATGGTCATTATGGCCAAACAGTTCTATTTTTGTTTCATCAGCCCAGAGGACATTTCTCCAAAAAGTACGATCTTTGTCCCCATGTGCAGTTGCAAACCATAGGCTTTTTTTAAATGGCGGTTTTGGAGCAGTGGCTTCTTCCTTGCTGAGCGGCCTTTCAGGTTATGTCGATATAGGACTCGTTTTACTGTGGATATAGACACTTTTGTACCTGTTTCGTCCAGCAACTTGACAAGGTCCTTTGCTGTTCTGGAATTGATTTGCACTTTTCGCACCAAATTACATTCATCTCTAGAAGACAGAACGCATCTCCTTCCTGATCGGTATGACGGCTGCATGGTCCCACTTGCGTACTATTGTTTGTACAGATGAACATTGTACCTTCAGACGTTTGGAAATTTCTCCAAAAGATGAACCAGACTTGTGGAGGTCTACATTTTTTCTGAGGTCTTGGCTGATTTCTTTTGATTTTCCCATGATGTCAAGCAAAGAGTCACTGAGCTTGAAGGTACGCCTTGAAATACATCCACAGGTACACCTCAAATTGACTCAAATGATGTCAATCAGCCTATCAGAAGCTTCTAAAGCCATGACATAATTTTCTGGAATTTCCCAAGCTGTTTAAAGGCACAGTCAACTTAGTGTATGTAAACTTCTGACCCACTGGAATTGTGATACAGTGAATTAGAAGTGAAAAAAATGTGTTTGGCTTGTGGAGTATTTGCGTTTGATCTCAGTGATCATTGTCCCATAGTATCTATTAGAGATACGAAACAGCAAAACACTAATCCAATGTTAAATTAAGAAGAGACATTTTTCAAAGTTCTCTCCCCTCAAGGGTTTTTACATGACGTGTTCTACTCTGATTTAGCCACCGTCTCCTGTATTCCTGACCATGAGTTGGCTCTAGAATATGCATTCTCCATAATTGTTTCTCTGGCAGATAAACACACTCTTTTTAAACAATTCAGAGTGAAAGGATAGTTCAGAAGAAAACCAAGGGTTAGATCTATCTGAGCTCATTCAGATGACAAATCGGGCCCAGGCCAAAGCAAGGAAAACTGACTGTTTAGAGGACTGGCAATTTTGATTAGGAAAGCAAAATCAAGCTACTTTTTAAGCTATCTCTGGTGATCCTTCAAAATTTTGGAAAACAGTAAATGCACTAAAGCATACCAATTCTTCTTCTTCCCTGCCTAAGCACGTTCTGCCTGACTCTGGCATCATAACTGAGAAGAAACGGATAAGTGATGCTTTTAATCATCATTTTATCTTGGCATGCTTTTTATTTGAGAGAGACGGTGGTTTAATTGACCCTGGTCAGTCAATCGACAGCTCTTCCCTCTGCCAGCCTCTAGCTGACTCGACAGTTAACACGTCAACTTCTAGTGATTTTTTAAAATGTAATTTTACTATCTGTGATGTGCTAGATGCCTTGCTTAAGATTGATGTAACAAAATTCACTGGGGCTGATATGCTTAATCCATTTTTGCTGCAGCTCTCTGCACCCCTGATCGCTGAATCATGAACCAGTATTTTTAACCTGACGATTATATCCGGTACTATCCCCAAGGTTTGGACGGCGGCCCATGTACTCCCCCTTCACAAAAGTGAGAAAAAAATATTTCTTTATCAAAATGCGTTTTATGGCTTTCATGTGCCATAATAACAAACTTGTATGCCATCTATAAATACAAATAAAACGGTTAAATTACGAGCCTTGGTTAAGCCACATAAAAAGACAGCACTAGCACTTCCCTCTAGCCATGATTGGCTGAGATAATGAGTGGGCTGGACATGCAGACAGATGAGTTTAGATTGGTCTGCCATATAGAGGGCTTTTGTCTATTTGAGCTGGTCAGTCTGTGTTGGTAATTCTGTCGAAGGCGGATTTTTTTAAATATAGTTGCATAAATTTTGCTCTCCACTTTCTGGAGGATCGAGTTTTGAAATCAGTGGAATTAAAGTTTGATAGCTAAAGAGACGGGAAAACACCTGTTTCCTGATTACGTTTTCAAACTAATGGTATTTGTGGCATGGATTTGTGACAGAGAGAGACGGGTCCATCATGCATAATGATGTATACGGGTAAAATAGTCTAGCTAGCTACATTTTCAGATATTACACGTTTCAAATTTTGTCAGAAATTGGTTTCATTTCAAGCTAAAGTGTACTGTTAGCTAGCTGGCTCCCTAGCTAATGTTAGGTGGCGTGACGTGATGTGTGTGATCGTACATGTTGTTTACCTAGCTAGGTGCATTGCTTACCTAGGTAGCTAGCTACATGTCTTAAGCTAAAGTGTACAACACCCGTTGAATATGGCTGGTGTCAGTAAACATTGTGTCACGCCTGCTCTCGCTCCTCCCCCTCAGCCGGATCATCAGGTCTTGTTTGCCCAGCCGGCCCAGGAGTTTCCTTGTTTTGTGGTTGACGTCGGGCTTGGTTTCCGCCGCCGATGGAACCGGGGGTGACTAAGCCAGCTCGTCGGGCTTCAACGTCCTAGCTGGCTCGAGAGGTTTCCTTGCCTCGGTTGGCTCGGGAAGGTTTCCATCCCACGTCATATGCCGCCGGATCGTCAGGCTCCTATGCCTCAACCGGCTCGCCAGGCTCCCACGCCCCTGCCGGTGCGTGGGGATTTTACCCCCAGCCGGCTTGCCCAGCACCCATGTCTCGGCCGGTTCGCCCAGGTGGGATGCCGGTTGGCGTTCCTAGAGGGGGGTACTGTCAAGCTTGTTCCCGCTCTTCCCCCCTGGCGCACGAGGGCGCCAGGCTGCCCTGCATTACGCACTCCTGCCACCATCATTTACGCACACCTGCCTTCCCTCATCACACGCATCAGCGATATTGGACTCACCTGGACTCACTCAATCACCTCTTTATTACCTACCCTATATTTGTCAGTTCTCCAGCTTTGTTCCCTGCTGCTGTATTGATTGTAATTTGTCTGTGATTTACCCGTGTGCTGCCGCTGTTCCTGTCTTGTTCTATGTCCGTTCCCTATTAAATGTTTGACCCCCGTACCTGCTTCTCCTCTCCAGCATCATCCCTTGACACGTTGGAAAAAAGCGTAATGAAATTGTTGCCAGCAGGGCTGGTTAGGCTGTTTTCATGTTATCCAGAGGTAAACAAATCATCGGCCAGAGTGTCAAGTGTGCGCTCTGAACTAGAGGTCGACCGATTAATCGGAATGGCCGATGAATTTGGGCCGATTTCAAGTTTTCATAACAATCGGTAATCAGCATTTTTGGACGCCGATTACATTGCACTCCACGAGGAGACTGCGTGGCAGGCTGACTACCTGTTATGCGAGTGCAGCAAGGAGCCAAGGTAAGGTGCTAGCTAGCATTAAACGTATCTTATAAAAAACAATCAATCTTAACATAATCACTAGTTAACTACACATGGTTTATGATATTACTAGTTTATCTAGCTTGTCCTGCGTTGCATATAGTCGATGCGATGCCTGTTAATTTATCATTGAATCATAGCCTACTTCGCCAAACGGGTGATTTAACAAGCGCATTCGCGCCAATGTGTACCTAACCATAAACATGTATCTAACCATAAACAACGCCTTTCTTTAAATCAATAGACAAGTATATATTTTTAAACCTGCATGTTTAGTTAATATTGCCTGCTAACATGAATTTCTTTTAACTAGGGAAATTGTGTCACTTCTCTTGCGTTCTGTGCAACAGAGTCAGGGTATATGCAGCAGTTTGGGCCGCCTGGCTCGTTGCGAACTGTGAAGACTATTTCTTCCTAACAAAGACAGCCAACTTCTCCAAACGAGGGATTTATTTAACAAAAGCGCATTTGCGAAAAAAGCACAATCGTTGCACGAATGTACCTAACCATAAACATCAATGCCTTTCTTAAAATCAATACACAGAAGTATATATTTTTAAACCTGTATATTTAGTTAAAAGAAATTCATGTTAGCAGGCAATATTAATCTAGGGAAATTATGTCACTTCTCTTGCGTTCATTGCACGCAGAGTCAGGGTATATGCAACAGTTTGGGCCGCAGAATTTTATGTAATTATGACATAACATTGAAGGTTGTGCAATGTAACAGGAATATTTCGACTTATGGATGCCACTCGTTAGATAAAATACGGAACGATTCCGTATTTCACTGAAAGAATAAATGTTTTATTTTCGAAATGATAGTTTCCGGATTTGACCATATTAATGACGTAAGGCTCATATTTCTGAATGTTATTATGTTATAATTAAGTCTATGATTTGATATCTTATAGAGCAGTCTGACTGAGCGGTGGTAGGCAGCAGCAGGCTCGTAAGCATTCATTCAAACAGCACTTTTGTGCGTTTGCCAGCAGCTCTTCGCAATGCTTCAAGCATTGCGCTGTTTATGATTTCAAGCCTATCAACTCCCAAGATTAGGCTGGTGTAACCGATGAGAAATGGCTAGCTAGTTAGCGGGGTGCGCGCTAATAGCGTTTCAAACGTCACGCGCTCTGAGACTTGGTGTAGTTGTTCCCCTTGCTTTGCAAGGGCCGCGGCTTTTGTGGAGCGATGGGTAACGATGCTTCGAGGGTGGCTGTTGTCGATGTGTTCCTGGTTCGAGCCCAGGTAGGGGCGAGGAGAGGGACGGAAGCTATACTGTTACAATGGCAATACTAAAGTCATCCAATAGTCAAAGGTATAAGAAATACAAATGGTATAGAGAGAAATATTCCTATAACCTCAACCTAAAACTTCTTACCTGGGATTATTGAAGACTCGTGTTAAAAGAAACCACCAGCTTTCATATGTTCTCATGTTCTGCGCAAGGAACTTAAACGTTTTATACATATTGCACATATTGCACTTTTACTTTCTTCTCCAACACTTTGTTTTGCATTATTTAAACCAAATTGAACATGTTTCATTATTTATTTGAGGCTAAATTGATTCGATTGATGTATTATATTATGTTAAAATAAATGTGTTCATTCAGTATTGTTGTAATTGTCATTATTACAAATACATTTAAAAAAAATGTAAATGTATTTTCTTTTTTAAATTGTCCGATTAATCGGTATCGGCTTTTTTGGTCCTCCAATAATCGGTATCGGTATTCATAATCGGTGGACCTCTACTCTGAACGCAAAGAGATGGGTGGGGCTAAAGCTTAAGAGGGTGTGAACGATGTTGAATGGGCGTAGACAAAGAAGAGCTCTCTCACAGAAACTCTCAGTAAAATGCTATTTTCTCAAAAGTGAGTTTACAAGTTAATCAACTTTCAAAGCAGAATTACTTTCCCATTGTTGCTCAAATGCAGTGTATGACAGACCATTTTGTAGCTCTGAGTCTCTGCTTTTATCAAATCTAAAAAACAGAAATTCAAATTTTGCTACATACCGAATCCAGGTGGTGAGTCACATACATACATTGGATGGTGTCCATATTGATCGTGTCCCTGTTTACAACTATTTGGGCATCTGGATAGATGAAAAGCTGTCTTTTTAAAAGCATATTGATGAGTTAGTTAAGACGCTGAGTATAAAAATTGCATTTTTCTATAGAAATAGGTCCCGCCTCTCGATAAATAGTAGAAAGCAGATTATTAAATCGACGTTCCTATTGGTCCTAGATTATGGTGACATCATCTATATGAACACAGCTGCTTCTTCATTCCGTTAGATGAAGTTTATATCTTAGCGCACTGCACTTTATTACAGGCAACAGTCATCACTGCATTCTCTACCAGAAAGTTGGTTGGTCCTCTTTGATGTTACGTAGGTTGATACATTGCTATGTTTTAATTTATAAAAGCCCTTTTACAAACATTCCCGCTGTACCTAACGTCATTACTAAACTTTAGAAATACGAGTTACCACACCGGGTCTCAGGTATGGCTAACTCTGGAAATTCCTTTGGCCTCTACTGAATTAGGTAAATCATTTTTTTTTGCACCTTATTTGTGGAACAATTTTCAAAATGTTCAGAAATTTATGTTTTGGTGCCTCTAGGCCAATTCAGAAAGCTGATTGAGGACATTTTTACAGATGAAATGTCTTTGTTTTTCTGACCGTGTTTATCTTTCTGCTTACATTTACATTTTTTTTTATGTGTGTATTTTCTGTAATGTACGTGACTCAGGACTCATCTGTAAAAGAGACCTTGGACTCAGTATGACTCCCTGATAAAATAAAAGGTTAAATTTTAAAAAAGGTAGTTAATGCCTACACTTAACCCTAATCTTAAAAATGTGGAGTTAATACCTAAACACTTCGAAATTTGACGTTTGAGAAACAAGGATGAACATCGAAATTTGACGCTTGCAACAACTTTGAAATGTGAGGTTTGAGAAAGATGGACGAACGTCTAATTCTGACGTGAGACTGTGAGAGCTGGTAGCACATACACACCATCACCTCATGGATCACCCCTCACAGATGTACAATCCACACACACACACACTACCCTGTCCCCCTCCCCCCACTCTCTCTTCCCGGCTGCTGCGAAGGTGACGCAGAAAAAGGGAAAGCAAGATTTATCCAAGCCGTTTAATGATTCGATGAACGAATAAATGAATGACGGAATGAATGAATGGACATATGGATAGAGAGAAAGAGGGATGAGGGAGAGGTAGTACCTGTTGCCCCCTTGGTTCTGTGCCTGCCTTTGGGTCGCCGTTGGGAGTTTCCCATGGCTGAGTTTTTTCTGTCCCATAACATCACAACCTCCACATAGCCCTCTACTCACTGACTGACTGACTGGCTGGCTGAGAGTGTATGTAAGTGAGAGTGTGTGTGTGTGTGAGTATGTGTGTGTGTGTGTCAGAGCATGTGATTGTGTGTGTGCACCTGCATCTTGTACGAGTGTGTCTCGGAGTATGAGTGTGTGTGTCTCAGACCATGTGCGTGTGAGTGTGGTGCATAAGTGCGTCTCGGTGCGTGTGTGTGTGTGTGTGTGTGTGGCATGTGCTGCCTGCATGAGCGTTTGAATGGGAAGGTATGCGTGTGTGTGTGAGAGTGTGAGTGTGTGTCTAAGAGTGGTGTGTGTGAGAGAGGGAAAGAAAGAGAGAGAGAGAGGGAGGGAGGGAGGGAGAAAGAGAGCGAGAGAGGGAGGGAGAAAGAGAGCGAGAGAGGGAAGGAGAAAGAGAGCGAGAGAGAGAAGGAGAAAGAGAGCGAGAGTGCATGCATTCGTTGCCTCTATTTGATTCTAACCAGTCAGGAGCTGAGGTTGGTGTTCAATTCATAAAGAGCCAAGAAGAGCAGAGAGAGAGAAAGAGAGAATGTGTGTGTGAGAGAGAGACAGCAAGAGAGAGAGTGGTGTGTGTGTGTGTGTGTGTGTGTGTGTGTGTGTGTGTGTGTGTGTGTGTGTGTGTGTGTGTGTGTGTGTGTGTGTGTGTGTGTGTGTGTGTGTGTGTGTGAGAGAGAGAAAGAGAGTGAGAGAGAGGAGTAACAACAGAGAGGTAAAGCAAGAGATGGGAAAGGGGGAGGGACAGAGACACAGAGAGGGGTGCAGCATGGAGGAGACTCAGGGTTGGATGAGAGAGAGAGTGGGGGGGGGTGGGGGGGGGGTTTATTAGTACTGAGTGTTCCAGCGGGAAGAGAGGGGCTGGGTAGCTGGAGAGAAAAAAGACAGGAGGGGCCACGACTGCAGCTGGAGAGAGTGCGCGGGAGAAGGGGAGAGAGAGTGACGGTGAGAGAGATGAGATTGAAAATGAAGCGAGCAGCACAGATGGAGAGATCGACAGAGCGAAATAGCACGGGCAAGCGAGTAAAGGAGAGGGAAGACGGAATGAGACGGAGCGAAAGGGGGAGGAGAGGAGAGGCAGCAAAGAAAGGGAGGAAAGGAGAGGCAGGCGATAAAGGAGGAGGACAAGAAAGAAAGATATGCCCAGATACACACGTTAGGTATTAGCAGCAGATGGCTGGAGGGAGTGGGAATGGTGTTCAACCGCAGAGGAGAGGTGGGAGAAGCTTCATAAGGTGTCGTAAGGGTGACGTAAGGGTGACGTAAGGGGGAAAAGCAAAAGCAGACCCACACACACATAAATACAGTTGGCCTTGTCATGACAGAAGGGAAATAATAGTAGTCTCTTTAGAAGCAGGATGGAGACCAAGGACATGTTAGTGTCAGTCTAATCCAACACACACACAAAGGCGCTATTTACAACCACACACACATACAATGCGGTGTGAATGCGGGTCTCACCCTAACGCTACTGCGGACACTGGCTTTAACATTCCAATCCATCTCTCTCTCTCTCCCTCCCTCCCTCTCTCCCTCCCTCCCTCCCTCTAGTATCAAGTCTGGTAAACACCACGTGAGCTCACAGTCAGATAAAGGACACATACACACGGTTAACATCCATACACACGTTTGGGGGGGGAAAACTTCACATTCCCACACACATTTGTTAGGCTAGATTTTCCACAGCATTCTCCCACCTTTCCTTCAACAACAGGAGAACAGTGTGTGTGTGTGTGTGTAGGAAGGAAGTTTAATTCTGTGGAGAGTGTTGTGTTTTACAAGGTACGGAACAGCCCTCCACAGCAGGGCTAATACAAGGTCACACAGCCCAAAACGCACACCTACATACAACACACACACACACCGTCTCACACATGGTCAGTTTGCGTCAACAGACAGGAGCAGTAGAGAATGAAAACACTGGGGGCCACGATGGTCCTCTTCTGTCCTGTCTTCTCATATCCTGTCTCTATCCCTCTCTTTTTCCTTATTTTTGTTTCTCTCTCTACATCTCCCCTCTCCCCTCGCGATGTACAACCACCCACACACACACACACACACAGTGGTAGTGTTGCACGGTATACCAAAACTTCTGTACTTATTCTATGCTGGAACCTGGAAAACAGTTTGGTGCTGGAATTTTTGTTACTTTCAGTGCTTCTGTCAAATGTTTCTCATGTCATCAACTGATTGAGAGAGGATCAAGTCTGTCTATCAGCGCAGCCGATGTCCTTTATAGCGGCAGAGCACTGTGCCTGCATCGTGCCTGCTCCACTTACTCATTGCTAGCTCTAGCCTGTCCTGAGGAACCACTGCACTCACTGGGAGTCTGGACTGCATCATGTTGGCTCCCCACTTATGCTGCACAGAATGTTGTCACACTTGGATAATGCATCACGGCATGTTGAAATGTTGAAAATGTTTATTACTGTTCGCAAAACAATGTCTATAAAGGCTAGAACACTTTACAAAGCAAGAAGATACCGGTAGCTTCCAGCTTTGTAAACTAACTTTCCTTGCTAGATGGCATAAATGCACTACCCTAGTACCTTGTTTGTGATCATTTGCAAGCCATAACGCAAAAATATTGTTGATTTGAAATCACTTCCTCTCCCCTGCCTCACGTCTCTCCCAATCAAGATCATCTTTGCTGGAACCTGGAACCGTGTGTGTGTGTGTGTGCGTGCGTGCGAATGATGTCATGGGTCTTAAAGAGACAGCGCACACTTTAATAAAAGAAGAGATTACTTCTTCTATGCAAATGTTATTGATCTGTACAATTAAAAAAGTGGAAGGGAAGGGAAACAGATTGTTTTGTCATCTGTAGCCCCATGAACCAAAACAAGCTCAATAACTCAACGCATGCACACACTCCTATTGAATACGCATTCACCTGTATTGTAAATAGGCCTAGGCTACATCTTGACTGACCCAGTTCATCACGAGAGATGTACCATTCAAATCAATTATTTGCAGTATGTATTATTATGTAGTTAGATTGCTAAAAATACAAACTGTCAAATTGATTGTATAATTCATGGATGCATACATTAAAAAAACTAAAATTACAAATGTAATGATCTGTCTGGATCAAGTGCCACTCTGTGACATTTGCTTATACACCTTATTATTTTCCCTTGGTATCATTTTGGTATCGAGTATCATGATGATATCGAGTATCGTGATACTTAACCTGGTATCGAAGTCAAAGTTCTGGTATCGTGACAACACTACACTGCGGTGGGAACGCAGGGCAGGTCTCACCCTACTGCAGATGCTGGCTTTAACATTCCAATCCATCTCTCCCGCCATCTACAGTATCCCTCCATCTCTCCTTCTTTCTCCATTATCAATTCATCACAGGTATCTGTCTGGTAAACACCACGTGAGCTCA